>NW_020439730.1:0-2798 GCF_000699045.2 Agrilus planipennis
ATCCTACGAATTGTTTATTGTAGATAAAGATGTAGATCACGTATCAATAAAATTACCCTTTAGCTTTCATTTTATTAAATGAAATACTTTTTTGTCCTACATGCTTACATACTTTTACTTATTTAAAAGAAATAGCAATTTTTCATATACAAAAATAACGAACGATAAAGACCTACTTTCTGAATCTATTTATCCAACTTGTTTTTAGAAGACTTAACGGGATTCTTTAATTAACTGATGGCGGTATTTTACACCGCATATTAGAAATTTATTTTAGGTAGACAATTTAAGCATATTGTGTTGCAATTAATTATTAATATACAGAATTTAAAAATGAATTAAATGTAAGGCACCATAATAAAATAAGACAGATGTCCTTAACCTGAGAATAAGAAACCAGGGGTTGAAATACAGGACTTTTTAACTGCTGCGCCTCTGTCACACTTCTACTTGGTACATCGTCGATTTTCAAAGATTTTATGATTTCTTCAGATTGTTTTCCGGTTAATTCATTCTTAGATTTCGAATGAAAAGCTTTTTTCGTAGTGTGATGATGTAGGTGGTAATTGTGATGCTGGTTTAGCTGAGGTCTTCCTGAATGGTGTGAACCCAAAATCGTAGATGGACGAGAGGGTAAGCTGGTTATTGATGTAGCGGAAGTAGTAGAAATAGTACTTGATGTTGAGAAGGGACGATTAGTAGAAATCGTTGTTCCACCTTCATTTACAGATGCAAAAACTGTTCCTGGTTTGATAAAGAAATGATCATTATGCCTACCAACGGTTGGTGTATTTGTCGTTGTAACTGAATCTGATTTTAACGTTTTGTATGAAGGACTTGAACGTTCTCCTAAGTTGTCAGCTTTTTCATACTGATGATGGAAATGGTTATGTCCAAACAGAGGTCTTTTAGTACGAATAGGTTTATGCTTAAATGGTCGACCACTAGTGACCGATAACTCGTGAATCGGGACTTCACTGGGACGTACTGGAACTGGAGATTCTATCGGTCGAAAAGTTGAAGAAGATGGGGTTGAGCTTGTACTCGCAGTAGCAGGAGATGTTTCGATTGTTTCAGCATCTGTTGACGTTCTTTCTGTTGTTGTTGCTGTTGAACCTGAAGAAATAGAACTTGAAGTAGTAGAATTAGGGGTAGTGGAACTTGGGATGATAGACGTTGCAGCAGAAGAACTTATGGAAGCAATGCTAGATGAATGGGTGCTTGCTATAGAAGAAAATTGTGATACAGGTTGTGTTGATGACGTGAATTTTGAAGTAAATTTATGTTTTATTTTGATAGGTCTATGATGATGTTTTAGCGATTCTGTTGTTAAAAATTTTGCCGATGGAATACCTTGTGATATTTGTTGTTGAAAAGGGATTGAGTCTATTCTACTCTCGTCCCCAAAAGAATCGTAGAAATCTGGCTGAAAATTTTGTTTATTATTCAAGAATAAAAAAGATGAATGTGGAAAAGTAGTTGGAAATATAGCTCTTGTACGACCAGTTCTTATGGTGGGATAAAAAGAAATTTGTGGAGATTCTGTTTCCGATCGATACCATTGGTTATTTAGTCTGCTTCGTCCTCTGTAGACAGGTCTGAAGGTCGTTGGAAAGTTTCGCGGATTGCTAAATCGTCGATTTTGATAATTCGTTCCAAAAGTGTTCTGCAAGTTATAACTGTTGCTGGTAGTTGAATATCCTCTTGGCTTAGCATACACTTGTTTACCTTGACTTTTTACTTCATTTTCTGAAGTTTCAATAAATTCATTGAATGCATTTGGTGGGGAGATGGTTGTTATTAACGGCGGATCAAACATTAATTTCTGATGAGCATAATTGGCGATTTTCAAAAATTGTAAATGGGGATGATAAGGATATTGCGGGGGCTGACGGAAAGGTGCTTTCCGGAATCCTTCGAATGATTTAACTTCTTCCGGTTCGTACTGTATAAAGTTATCTTCATCGAAACAACCGACGATGTACAGAGGCAATCTGGTGGAGTTTTTACAAAATGATGTATAAGCCGACCAAGCGTTATAACCATCTCCAGTGATCTTCATATGCTCATCATAAATTTTCTTAGCACATTCTACATCGTCGGTGATGTCGTCATCTTGAAAAGCTGAACAAGGAAGACCACATTCGTATAAACCTTTACCTGTTGCGGAACACCAGTAAATTTCACTTATTTGAAAAATTCCGTGATCACCGCTTCCTGCGTTTTTGGCGGAAGTGTCGAACTGAGACTCGTGTTGAGCAATGCAAATCCACATGGGTAAATCGTTCATGGAAATTCCGTGAACATTTCTGAGCTCTTGAGCTAATTCGCACCTACGAAACACTTTTGATAGAACCAAATGGGGAAAGATAATGGAGAATGCACTCAAAGCGCGAATTACTGTACCAAGAGGAATAGCCATGACTGGTGTGTTGAGACAAGGTTGCGGGTTTTTAAGTACTAGTGACCCGCTCATATGTAAACGGTTGAGGACCGTCAGGTAGCGCACCTTAGAAATTAGCGAATTAATAATCTCTGCTATGCAAATGAAGATGTTCTGTGTTTACGCGTGTTCATAAGATACATATAGTTATCGATAATGTGTGCTGTAGAGAAATGACTTTAATCTCGATATATGGTAGATGTGTGAAACGCCTCGAGACAGACGGCTTCTAATTTACCTGTTTAAATGTCAAAAGCCAATAAATCTTCAACAACATGAAAAAATAAAATAAAGTCAAACATCAATAAAAGTTCTAATCACTAATACACTTTCGTAATTATTCCCTTAATATACA
>NW_020439730.1:3834-8878 GCF_000699045.2 Agrilus planipennis
AGTGGTTGAAATACAGGACTTTTTAACTGCTGTGCCTCTGTCACACTTCTACTTGGTACATCGTCGATTTTCAAAGATTTTATGATTTCTTCAGATTGTTTTCCGGTTAATTCATTCTTAGATTTCGAATGAAAAGCTTTTTTCGTAGTGTGATGATGTAGGTGGTAATTGTGATGCTGGTTTAGCTGAGGTCTTCCTGAATGGTGTGAACCCAAAATCGTAGATGGACGAGAGGGTAAGCTGATTATTGATGTAGCGGAAGTAGTAGAAATAGTACTTGATGTTGAGAAGGGACGATTAGTAGAAATCGTTGTTGGATTTTGATTTACCACGACTACTGTCGACGAAGAACTACCAGAAACAGTTGAAGTTGGAGTTTTCTGAGTTGTTACTGAAGAAGGCCTATAGGAAGTTGTTAATTCAGAAACCTGTTGAGTACTTTGAAAGGGCAGTGAGTGGTTATTAGAAGGTGAAGATAAACTAACATTAGGTCTAAATATTGAAGATTCGTTGTGAATATGAACATGATGGTAATGATGGTGATGATGGTGATGGGAATGATTATGAGATGTTGAGTTTGTAATTGGATTGCAGGAGTAACAACCTTGAGGAATAATCACAGGGATAAAACTAGGAGAAGCGTTGTTCGTAGTTGTTGAAGTCGGTCTTGGAGTTGTTGCATACGAATCCTCGAAATGCTTGGTGTATTTGAAGCGTATAAAAANTTATATAGATATTAGTTATAAAAATCAGACAACTATAAAAAATACAACAGCATTATTTGTATTGATTTTTGCAAAATTCTATAATCAAAATATGTTTTCTTTTAGTGGTGCGTGATCTTGATGGTTATGTATATTTTCGAGAAACTGATGGCAGGATTTTAGCAGGAGGCTTTGAACCTGAAGGACAACCTGCTTTCGAATTTGGAAAAATTGAAGGTGAGAAAGTTGTTGATCTTAAATTAATTTTTCATCTTAAAGTACTAATTTCAATTTAAGTTACTAGCAAAAACCGTTTTATGCGCGAAAACTGGGATCATTTTCATATACTACTTGAACAAATATTACACAGGGTCCCAAGCTTACGAAATGCCATTTTATATCGTTTGGTTAATAGTCCTGAAGCATTTAGTGCTGATTGTAAATGGATTGTTGGTGAAGCACCAGAGGTAATACATTTGTTTTTAATACAATAAAAATTAATAGCATTGTTCAAACTTTAGATTGCAAATTATTTGATAGCAGCAGGAATGAAAACCGTCGGATTATCAGCAGTGGGAGGAGTAGGTCAAGCAACAGCTGAATTAATAAAAAATGGTAATACTTCTTTCGATATGTACGAAATAGAAGTGTCTAGATTTTTGGGTTTACATAATAATCGAAAATTTTTGCGAGATCGCGTAAAAGAAGTTGTTGGATTGCATTATGGTCTCATATACCCATATCATGAGTTTAAAACCGGACGTAATCTCCGGACATCTCCTGTTTATCCAAAATTTCGAGAATTTGGGGCAGTTTTTGGTCAAGTTATGGGTTATGAAAGACCCAATTGGTTCGATCCCGATATTAAAGGTAATATGTAAAAAACATTATTATCATCATTATTATTATTAATTATTGGACACCTACAGAGGGTAATATAGATTCGATCTGCGAAATACGTTTTTTTAATTGTATTTCTTAATACTAACTATAGCATTTGTTTGTAATAAAAACAGTGTCAGAAGAAGAAGAATCTGGATGGTTTATTCCATATCGTACAGCTTATACAAATACTTTTAAGAAGCCTCCATGGTTTGACTTGGTATCATCAGAATATGAAGCTTGTCGAGAAAGAATTGGAATAAGCGATTATTCTTCGTTTACAAAAATTGATTTGTGGGTATGACATTTTATTGAATACATATATTTATGTAGTATTCTTTGTATTTGCTTTAGGTCTTTTAAAAAAAGTTATGAAGTAATCGTTATGTACATTGTTTACTTTTAGTCTAAAGGAAACGAAGTGGTAAACGCCTTACAATATGTATGTTCTAATGATGTAGATGTTCCTTTAGGAAACATAATTCATACGGGAATGCAGAACCATCATGGCGGTTACGAAAATGATTGTTCTCTTATACGTCTGTCAGATAATCAGTAAGAATAAAAAGATACACTGGAATTTCTTAAAAACTGCCAAAACGTTTATTTCAGTTACATGATGGTAGCCCCTTCCATACAGCAAACAAGGTGCAAAGTTTGGTTGCAAAAACATTTACCTTCTTCTGTAGCTGTGTCAGATGTGACTAGTATGTTTACTGCTCTTTGTATTATTGGGCCTTTTACTCGTACAATGTTATCTGAACTTACTGATACAGACCTAAGTCCCAAAAATTTTCCGTTTTTTACATATAAATTGCTAGATGTTGGATTAGCTAACGGAATAAGGACTTTAAACATAACTCATACCGGTGAATTAGGATATGTTTTATACATACCAAATGAGGTAATTTTGAAAAATAAAGTACCTGCAATTATATTTCCATCAGCGAAAATTTAATTCTTTTTAGTATGCACTTCATGTTTATTCAAGGCTGATGCAGTTTGGAAAANTACTCATCGTTTCAGATATAAAGCCAAGGTGAACCTACATTCACCAAAATTACCCACCAAGTTTCCAGATATCGAACGTGAAGCTTATTTTGCAACAAGAGATAAACATGAGGAACCTATTGTTGTTACCCGGAGAAAAAGTGAGAATTAGTATGTCCATTTATTAATGTGATAATTTTAATTTATAAATAATTTATGTGCTATTTAAACTGATACATATACTTTTTAAATAAATTTATTTTAAAACAACGCTTTACATATTGTACACGTATACAATGTTCTTGTGTGTTTCTATTTTGTTTCATCTGCTACTTATTTAGTGACGTACTTAATTTGCTTTTCTTGTCGATTTCTTATAGATTTACCCTTAAATTAGAAAAAGCATTGAAGTTAATCTTCTACTGTGCTTTTGTTCTTGCTGAACTTTGTTACTTGTTGACCTAGGAAGATTTTATAATTATGGTGGGAATGCAGGCTATAATATTTTTATTGATATAAACAGAGAAAAACGTTTCTCATTACTTTAACATACTAGTTATTATACCTTTTGATTTAACATTTTAGCATGTTTAATTTTTTAGTGTATTTATTATTTTTCTTTTCAGCTAAATGTAAGCCTCATGGAACGCACCCTATTTATCCATAGCATAAATTAACATTATCGTCTATCTATGATTATTTTTTGTGTCATTTTATTATTATTAAGAAGGGGTACAGCGTATTTATGTACAATTAATATTGGAAGACCACAATAGTGAAACCGATCTGTGGCCGTGGGGTGGAGAACCCTTTTACAGAAATGGAAAATGTGTTGGAATATGTACTACATCTGGTTATGGATTTACTTTTCAAAAACAGGTATTTTTCATGACACTATTTTTATGCTTGTTTTTAAAGGAAACAAACATAAGTTTTACCAAATTTGTGGTTTGTTACAGGTTTGTTTAGGATTCATTCAAAACATTGATGATGATGGTGTGCCCCAAAAAGTTACCAATGAATACGTCCTGTCAGGAGATTACGAAGTCGATATTGCAGGAATTAGGTAAAGCAATTAAAAACAATTAAATAATGAAGATATAACATTCTAGTAACAATAAATAATCTTGGATAGTTCCACAACAATAACAAAGTTGTGAAACTATCCAAGACTTTGTATCATTTATTTATTAAAAACAATAACTAAGAATGTAGTACTTAACGGAAGGCTAAAATATTTTGCTTGTCACCTTTTATATTTCAGTTTCTGATTTTTTAATTGAGATAATCGCCATCAGGTGTCTAACTCTTCGTTATTCTTTTTATAAATCATTACAAAATAAAGAGGTAAACTTTTCTAATCTAAAAAGCAGGCGTCATTATTTTTATTCTGTCATCTATAAAGTTATCATGTGTCACATTCGAATTTAAATCGTTAGTAAAAAAATCACAATGTTAGCGAATACAGCCGTTTATCGCGTAATTATGAACGCGCTCGAACGACTTGAAAAAGTCACTAATAAGGTCAATAAATCCGACGGCTCTTTAAACGACGTCAAGAAAAGGATAAGAACTCTTAAGGAGAAAAACGAAAAATATCTTGAGGAAATACTCCAGCAGGCAGAAGAAGGCAAGAACATGATAAACATATACAAGAAACAAATAAACAACCTTAAAAATAAATTATCCAAAGAAACTAAAAAAGTTGAAGAAGTTACCGTTCAACTAAAAGCCCTTGTAACGAAGTTGAACAAATTAACTGAAGAAAATCAAGAACTTTTAATACAACGCGATAAACTTTTTAAAGAAAACAAATATCTAAAGAAAAAACGATCACGCAAAAAAATAGATTTTGGCGAAGGTGACCAAAGCTCATTAAATAAATTGAATTCAGTCAGTGCAGGTGACGAATTGAAAAAGAAGGAAATGAAAGAATGTGGAACTTTGTACGAAAATGATACATTTAGTAAAACTAATACAGTTTCTTCCTGTTTCTGTTATCCAAATGAAATTCACAGTAAGTTTTCAAGTGAGGGTGTTGGTAAAAAAAAGAAGTCGCTTAAGAATAAGGAAAATAATATTTCCTCTAAAAAGTATAAAAAAAGAAAAGTAGCCGTGACAAATAATAATGAATCCCTTGGGATTAGTGAAGATACTAAATCAATATTGGAGAAGAAAACTCCGTCGTTTATGGGAGAAGAAGTACTTAACGAAATACAGGACCGATTGAGGAAAAGTAAACATCTTCTTAAATTAGCGAACAGTTTTAATGACGAACCTTCACTGAAGACAAGTATAAAACGTTTAAGGAATTCTCATCCAATAATAGAAGAAAATGAAAGAATGGAGAAAGGACACTCTGAAATATCTGATGAATTTCAAACTGATAGAAATGGTAATCCTTTACCTTTGAGTGTTATAAATGGGGGAAATATAGACTTAATTGAAAAGGGGAAAACAGTTTTAAA
>NW_020439731.1:0-721 GCF_000699045.2 Agrilus planipennis
TGCAACGGTCAATTTATTTCTACTCTCCTCTCGGCGATCGTCTCTTCCTTTAAATACTCTTTTGTTCCCTTTCGGGAACTTTCTCGAGCCGTCCGGAAAAGTTTCGTTTTCTTTGAACTGTTTAATTGCTTTCCCGGAACGCAGGTACGACACACACTTTTACAGATACGGCGCACATGAAGAAAAGCGCCCGCGGCTAGTCGGCGAATCGATAAGCCACTCACACACACGTATGCCCGATAGCACACAAACAGACTCGTGCTCGCTACAATACCTATCTGGTATTAAACCTCCTTTCAAATGATGTAATATTTTAATATTGCTTTATTTATGCTATGATTATTTTCAATTAGTTGAGTGGTTAAACCTGAGGCATGTTTATTGCGCTTTACATAATTTACGTGTTCGTTATATCTGGTTAGAATTTCTCTTTTTGTTTTGCCAATGTAAATAGCCTGGCAATCTGAACAATTGATTTCATATGATGAAGTATAATGAGATCGTGGTTAAGAAACAAAATTCTTTTAAGAAATCCACAACAAGTTTTCAAATAAAATAATTCGAAGTGGTGTGTATTCTGTCGAAACTGCCAGACGCGGATCGCGATTTCGATCTTTTTGGATCTCATCAGCGCGTCGCAGGCAGCTATTTCAGAACACAGACCAACTTTTACCTGCTGTCTTAACAGTGCGTTTTAGAAAATACTACAAATGGCGCAGTA
>NW_020439731.1:1369-2676 GCF_000699045.2 Agrilus planipennis
AATCCCTGAGTAGTTGTTTAAGAGAATCCCAAGATAACAATTCTGGTCTACCTAACACTGCTAATTGTGCATTACCTGTTAATTTATTTTTAATATGACGAAGGACGAAATTATTCAGAGTTACGTTATTTAGTGAAGAATAAATTTGAAAAACTGCATCACAATTTTCTATAAAAAGTTGTATCAATCGACTATCACCTGAAAATTGCGGAACAGTCCTTAAATTAGCTTCTAACCATGGAATATTGATTTCTGTAGTTGGGTTTACCATATTTCGCTTTTTATTATTTTAGAATGTGACTTAACTTTAATTATTATTATTCTTTTATTATATTACTATTATTTTTTTTCAAGAAAAAATAATGCGATAAAATAGTAAATGCTTATTAGACTAATTGTTCTCAATGAACAGCGAAAAATATAAAAATGCCTTAATTCAAAAACAGGAAAAATAGGAAACAAAGAAAGGAACTCTACTTACGTACGACCTCTCCAGTTAACGAGTGTTGATGAATAAGTTCTTTGTGATGAAGGTTTTGCTGTTAAGGATTGAAATCCACCAAGATTTTCTTTCCAGGAAAGGTGCTGCTGGATGTTCAAGAAGATTCCTGTTCAGCAAATCCTACTGACTGCGCAAGTTTTGAACCCGAATAAAGTAAACGAGTTTTTAAAACAAATTTATTTAATTACAAAGAACTTTAACGTACTAGCTACTAATTTACAAAAATATGTAAATAGCGTAATTAGATTAATCGCCTAAGCTATATAGTTCAACGTGCGTGCGGGCGAGTTTTGGAATTATATGGAGTGTTATGGTATTTTATTGAAGGTGGGAGGTTGTCGAAATATTCAGAGTATTCGTCGGGGATTACAGGGGTACCAAATGATTATACCCGTACCTATACTTCATTTGCTTTCTCTAGCGATGTGCCCCTTCCAATGTCTTGGATGCGCGCTCGCAAAATGGTAGGTAGGGAGAAAGAGCTCATTATACTCTCGACTCTTGTTCTTTAAACATACTTTTTCATACAGTACCTGCCAAAAGTTTTGTTCAATCATGAATAGTCGTGCGAGTCGAAAACAAGCGTTAAAGTGTTTAATATGTCTTCAAATATAAATAAACATCTCGTTGATATTTTCAATAGTAAATGGTACCAATAACAGCACATTTGAGCAATGTAATTGTAGTGGATAAAATGATCAATTTTTCCGTGCAGTACTGTACGGATTATACGCTCCTCACCGGTTAAGAGTTTGGCCGAGAGTTGTCTCCTTCCTTTTCTGGCCTAGTGCTGTTCTTTTCTACT
>NW_020439731.1:7431-10039 GCF_000699045.2 Agrilus planipennis
TAATATTAAATATTAACCTCCTTTTGGTATATATCTTACTGGAAATGTATGAAATCTAGGAAATGTTTCAAAGATTTTTTAATACACGCATATCCTGGGAAATGTATACATTTCCTAGGAATTGTATGAAATTGCGATAAATACTAAGAAATGTAAAAAACTAATGCTTTCTGTGAATAAAACGTGTTAGTGAACTAAGAATCAGAGTTATCTGTGTTTACGCGGTTCTAGTGCGATCGCCTGATGTATCTATGGTGACGTTATTGTTTGGTTAGGTTAGGTTTGGAAATGTATATGCATTAGTGATGTTATTGTATGGTTATTAGGTAGATTTATGACAGACTTGAGTTTCTTTAATGTCCCTGCTAATATATTGGAATAATGTCTTCGAAAAGTATGCTTCATTATGATCTCTACGACCAACATATACAAGTTTTGAACCCGAATAAAGTAAACGAGTTTTTAAAACAAATTTATTTAATTACAAAGAACTTTAACGTACTAGCTACTAATTTACAAAAAGATGCAAATAGCGTAATTAGATTAATCGCCTACGCTATGTAGTTCAACACTGAGGAGAAACTGGCCTGCCTTGGTATAAATACAGTTTGTGACGTCATTCGTTAAATAGATAAGGGCCCATTTGGTGATACTGTAACTTATATGTCTACGTTTCATTATCTTTCTTTATATTTATACTCACGTTGATGTCCTAAATAGGCAAATGTCAAAGATCTTCGACGACCACATAAAACTAATTTTTCTAGCCCTCGAGAACAGTATTTTTTTCGCGTATCCTGTCTCCTTTTTTATCCCTGACAATGTGCGTAAAAAATTTCATGATGAAGGGATGAGTAGTTAACACGTGAAATGATAATAAACAAACAAACTCACATTTGTATTTATATTAATTAGGATTAAATTGCTCGGGTTTAGGATCTAACGCACACAAATTATATCGTTATCTCTCCATTAATGATTTCAATATGGATTTAACTGAAAGATTGTTATTAAAAAGATTGTTATCAATTAAAATTTGCTATTGATGACGATGCTACAGTAAAAAAATTCAATCTTTAGGTACCCCAGTGCACTGGGTCACTGATAATGAGGAGTTGGAAAGTGCTATCCAAGTCCTTCATCACTGTCCTGTGCCTCACTTTGGGCTGTCACTTTCTACAAGCGGAAGACGTTACCATTCGCGACACTCCAAAGGTATTCTCCCTTGGGAAAGCTTCCTTTGGAGTTTGAACGAAAAGGTAACTAAAAGGGGAAAGCCAATGAATCACCCATTCCTTTGAGGGTCTAAATAAACCTTAATCCGATAACAATAANTAGGACTCCCTACGTGAATCATAATTATTTTTTATGAAAGAAATAAGCCCTAGGTCTCGAACAGGTTCTTCAAAATGAAGATGATGCTTCCTATTTTACAGCCATATGCTTCGTTTAATAATTGCATAACCTAAAAGTTGTGAAGTTACTCTACATATAATTGCTTATGTAGGAACTTAAATAAACAATCTTAGAGATTTATAGGCTTTATCAAAAAAATGTTTGTAGACAGGAATTAACAATAACAATATATTAATAAACCAAAACTAAAAAGTTGATCATCATCATCATCATAAGGTCATCAGTCCTAAGACTGGTTGGACACGTACCTCCACTCTTTTCTATCCTAAACTAAACTTCGCATTTCCCCAAAACTAGGACAACAAAGATCCTTAACTATTTCCGAACAGTAATCTAATCTAGATCTACCTTTACCCCTCCTAACTCCTGTTTCTGCCTCTAATATATGTCTCTGACTAGACCTTCATGCCTGAGAAGGTGTCCTACCAACCTATATCGCCTATTTCTTATTGACTTCCATAGAGCCTCCTGTTCTCCCATTCTTTCTAATACCTCTTCATTTCTAACCTTTTCTACCCACGTTATCCTCATCATTCGCCTATAACACTGCATTTCGAAAGCTTCTAACCTTTTCTTTTCCGCCGCGTCCACTGTCCATGTTCCGGACCCGTACAACGCCGAGCTCCAAACATACACCTTTAACAACCTTTTTCGAATTTCTAAATTAACCGTTCACGAGCATATTAGTAACTTCCTTTTATTGAAGGCGCCTCGGCCCTGCGCTATCCTCTGGTTTATATCTTAATGCTCCTTCCGTCCTGACTTACCTGACTTCCTAGATACGCAAAATCGGCCACTTCTTCTAATTTTTCGTCTCCTATCTTCATATTCGCTCTTTCCCTACTTTTTCTTCCCTTGCATACTAGTATTTTAGTTTTACTTTTATTTATTTTAAGCTTTTCCTCATTTTCTATCAAAGTTGACAGAGAATAAAAACACTTTGGACCAGGACAGGCTGACCCGAAATCGAACCAATCATTCAAAGAGCATAGTTGGGTCCTTAGGGACCGTTCAATTACCACGTCACTTCGCAAGGGCGTCTTGGGGTAGCTTAACAAAGTGCGACAATGACGGGAAGAGGTCTCGGGGCTAATGTATGGGTTGTTCTACATTTAATTCTCGACCCAAACTCGGTTAGCTTCTCCGAGCGACGAATAAACCAATTGGTCCTTCTAATAACATTTTACAGGAT
>NW_020439732.1:0-8857 GCF_000699045.2 Agrilus planipennis
TATACGTTCCATAAATACGCTGCGAATACAGAAACCCTGGATATGGAATGGTAATTACTATGGAATCATAGGGGATACGTTCGAAGGTTCCAAAATGGAACTAACATGTATCAAAATAAAATCAATGTATTGATAAATTCGCAATTAAAATTAATCTTTATAATCAGCTTTAGACAAGAGCTTAAAGTGATTTTTTGTTGTTTTGAATTTTGAAATTAGTCTAATCGGTTACATCTTTTATAAAAATCGCCCCAGCACGAACCAATAGTACTCAAAAGATGCTACGTTGAAAAATAACACCGAATCCTTTTCTACTCGGTTAGATTTTTTAAAAAAGCCGCTTCGGCACGTACCAACTGTACATACTCAAAAGATGCCGATACATTAAATGGATTCAGTAGCACACGCGCCATAGAGTAATAACATGCTTATCGGTTCTAGATATCATGAGTTTAATATTTGGAACAGACGTTTGAAATTTTGTAGTAAGATAGGTAAAGCTTTGTTCTAAAGCTTGTCGAAGGCCATTTTTTATTTTTTAATTTCTATTGAAAATACGTGTCCTACAAGACGCATCAACTGTAAGCACTTGTAAAAGCTTTTAATGACCATATTATTGAAAACCGAAAACGTACCGAGTTAGTGTGAACCTTTGTCTGTTACCATACAAAAAATTAGATATTTATCTCGTCGCGTTAAATCATAATGTTTAGAATAGAAACCCATGTTTTCGGAAAAATTCACACTAGGCACGAGCGGTCTATTGCGGTCAATCCCTTTAATAAATGACACCGAATCCTTTTCTGTTTACCGATTGCAACCTCGAATAATTGGGTTGCAATTTTTTCACCCGCGAATAATGAAAACGCGAATAATGAAACCGTGAATAAGGAACTTTTACTATAGTTTATTAAAATCGTCATATAATCCACCAAATAAAATTCTATGATTCGTTATAATTTATTATTGTTCTCTCAATGTATACATATTTCTTTCTCCTAAAAGAATGAGTCATATCGTCATAAATTAAACATCCTGGTAGATTTAGGATTATAACAACCTTTAATCATTATATCATTAAGTAATATCTATAGATTTGAATCAGAAGAAAGTTTCAGTTCTTAAAATTTTATGTGGGTTACCTATACATCACCTGTGAATCTCACTCCGACATCTCCTTTCAAAAATTCCTGAAACTCGGCCAATTGCTACCTATATGCATTTGTATTCTATTGTATAAATAAATTTGTTTCTATTCATTTGAATTATTCTTCAAAATTGAATAACGAAAAGTGAAGGTAAAAGCCACAATAACATTTAATACAAACGGGTTCAATGCGTACAACAGGGGACAGTAAACCTGAATTATTATCATACACAATGTGGGCGTAAGTACGTAATGATAAAATGTACTCGATATCGAGCATTTTTCACACAGAACGCCTTTTCTATGTGAAGGTCTTTTTCACTTGAAAATCGCTAATCAGTTTCTAAAACTAGCACAAATTTATCTTTTATTGCTTCTGCAATTCGCCAACTATATTAATATTTACAAAATACATTGAATCTACCTTTTAATTCGTTAAAATAAGTTAACGACAAAGGAGGCAATAAAAGAGAAGTTACTCACAGTCAGTAGTAGTGCTTTACTCACTGCTGGACACTTTTCTTTTTTAATTAATTGTTCGTTTTTAATAGACACACTTACCTGCAATAAAAAAAAACATCAAGTTAAAATACGATACAACGTTAACAACCTGTTGGCTAACCATAATATAGATAGCAGGCATAATTCACCAATAAAATAATGGTAATTATAGAAAACCAACAGTAAATCATGGAAATTGCTGCGGTCGCGCGCAAAAAGTAACAGTATCCGTCGCTTTAATAAGTGTGCAATGATACACATATCATCTATCGAATTATATATGTATTAATTAATATTTATTTTCTGTTTACTTTCTCTTAACGCTCGATATATCTGTGTATCCGTCGCATTGAAACTGGGGCAAACCTCGTTGTATAATTTGTAACCATTTCACCTTAGAAAGAAATATTATGATATGATGTAAACGTAAATGAATTTAAACTCAAAACAATCTAGTTTATAATGCCATATATTTGTTATAAACAGAGAAAATAAAAGAATGTTGAGTATGGTCGTCTAACGGCTAAAACATGAATTACCGCTTAAGGATGTTACGACAATGAATTTGAACTCAAAACAATCTACTTTATAATGCCATGTATTTGTTATAAACAGAGACAAAAAGGAATGTTGGGTATGGTCATCTAGCGGATAAAACGTGAATTACCGCTTAGGGATGTTACGACAATGAATTTGAACTCAAAACAGTCTACTTAATAATGCCATATATTTGTTATAAACAGAGACAAAAAGGAATGTTGTGTGTGGTCATCTAGCGGCTAATACTTTAATTATCGCTTAGGAATGTTACGACAATGAATTTAAACTCAAAATAATCTACTTTGTAATGCCATATATTTGTTATAAACAGAGAGAAAAAGGAATGTTGGGTATGGTCATCTAACGGCTAAAACATGAATTACCGCTTAGGGATGTTACGACAAAGTTACAAATAAAGCTATAGTAGACTATATGAAAAATATCTTACAAGCAAGAGTGAAGTCATTAGGGAGAGCGTTCTGGGAGTTCAAACATAGAGAACCATTTTATACGCTTTTTGTCGTAACATAACATTTCCTTACTTTAGACACTGGTCGTTAGATGACCCCTCTGAACTATGATTAAAGGAATCTTTATTTAAGGATGACAATGAGAACTGGATTAACTTAAAATATAAAGAAATTAGAATCACATTGTTAGTGGTTGATTCCTTGTTCCGAAAGTGCAATATATTTTGACTAAATCAACGAAGAAGGGAGGATACTTTATTGTTCAAATGTTTTTTTTGTTTTTGAAACGGTAGTAGTAACATTCCTAGCATTCGTTTTTTTTTTCTTGTTGTCATGGCTATTACAAATTGTACGTCAATTATTCATACAGAATCCATTAAGTATCCAGGGCTGTATCGAATGATTCTTCAACTATTAGTAAAAGAATGCAGTTACAGGTTTTATTGTGCTGCTTTTCACACTATTATTATAATCTCCTAAATGTATATATGTATGTGTAGTAATTCGCGTATAAAATATTACCAGGAATTAACCACTGCTTGTTTACGACTGCAAACGGTTTAGGATATGTCCGAACCCGAAAAAAAAGGAGCCAATTCGGTTCATTGAACCATAGACGTACACTAGTTTCTGGTCAGAGAAGTTCCTTGGCATTTCATTTCATTTGTTATTATTTCATCTTTGTCCATTACATTTGAACATTCCATCGCATTATTCGTTTATCATTAAACCAAATAATAATGATACCTGGTATGAATAGAACGAGACGAATAGCTAGCGCCATTTTTGATGCTTATTGACGAGATTCTTTTCAAAATTTCAATGGAATAGTGTTTTGTATTTGATAAGATAGAAAGTTAGAGCCACGATAATTAGCACATCATCAAAGCTCTGTGATTATACCTGGTAATAGTTCGTCTTCACAAAAAAAAAAAAAAATACCCAGTGAAACACGTTTTAATATTACATAAGTTAAGATTGAAATTTGTAAACCAATTGGACCATAAGATGAAATAATCAAACAGTAGATATTAAACATATGTGACTATTTGATTGAGAACCATGTACGAAGATGATGAAAAGAGTTGATGACTTGACATCTGATGGATTTGTTAGGATCAGCAAGCATTAACAAGAAATATTGTGCTATAATTACACTTTAAAACAGTTGAGGTATTTCCAATTAAATTCCAAATACAGCATTAAAACTGGATATCAAATCAAATTCCACACCTAGTTCGAAATTCTTCCTTGTAATTCGCTTAGCAATTTGAATTCAACGAACTAGAATCATTGTTTAAACTACTTTTCCAGTTTCAAGCAAAACTCATCACCATTAATAAACAATCTTTTACTATGAGACTTTTTAAAGGTAATTTTGCGGAAGATTAGATACATATCTTGTTGATCGTTTCAAATAATTCTAACATTCTTTTTACGCCATTACTACATTTTATTGTTCCATTAGAAGTTCCCGCAATAAATCTGCTAACACCTTTTTGTATCAGTCGTCGGCCTACGTCCGATTTTTCATTTGAAACTATAATTTTAGAAGACGATGTTAATAACCTTGGCAACTTATAATGAGGTTATTATCTTCGTGATATTACAGGGAATTGCGGCGGAATTATTATTAGGTATATCTACCAATTTCTTCTTTTCTGGTCAAAGAAGAGCGTTGCTAATTGCTGTTTTATGCGGTAATTACACAATACAATGTTCATCACCAAAAAACGGATACCCAGGGAAACTGTATCTCAACTTATACTACTTACTGCATAAGAAACCTGTTAAAAGAATAGTAACGCTTAACATTTGCAGTGTCTTACAATAATTCAGAAAAGTTACAGGTAACATCTACCTGGTCCCTGTACTCCACTTTTTCAGCTTTTGACATTCCATTTTGCATTGGGAAGTAAAAGTGGTGAAAAGGTGAAAGTACTGCCAAAATAAGTTTATTTACTGCGATATTGGCTGAAGAACCAAGAGCGTTAACAAATAAAAACAGAAAGGCAAGGTTACAAAACCTAAAATTGTGATTTAATTATCATATGTAACATTATAATGAAAGCGTAGTTGACGTTAATGGACTGAATACGTTATTAATCAAGCAACACACGGATTTGGTTCGCGTCAACAAAAATTTACGTGTGGTGTTAAGGTACTCAAATAATGTTCTCAATAATTGTTTCTGTGTCGCCTTGTCACTCCTTCTTTTACTTTTGCACACTTTCACGCCCAAATCTTCCGGAAACAACAAAAAAATACGTCCGCAATACTCTCGAAATGATTCATATTCAATGTACTTGCTAGAAGAAGGTCGTTTTATGTTTTGAATTCAAAATATTTAATTATTTATTAATAAAACGAGCGCTTTTTATAGCAGGATAAAATATCTAACAAGTACAGCCAGCTAGCGGTCAGAAGCCGAACGTGTGTAAGCGATTGTTACGACACATTTACCAATGTAGAAGAAACCTGTAACTTTTGTTTTTATAATTAATTTAAATATGTCAAAAGGACTTATTAGGACCAATAATCCACGGTATTCTTCAAAAACATTCGTAGAAAGTAATTTTCTACTTGACCAAGTATAATTACAATTATATCTTTTATTATTGTGTAACTGATGTTTATATTTCCTGATGCTCGAAAAACCCCGAGTCTTCAATCAGGGCTTTTCCTCAGCTATGTAACCGTTTAAACAATAAATGGGATTAAAAAATCTATAATGTCGGCATCTTTTGATTGACACACAAGATCCACGAAGTCTTCGACGGTAAAAGCAAATATCTAGATAAACATTTATGTAATTTACTTTTCCTGATGGCGCCCAATAGTCGAGCCGTAGCTAAACAAAACTTTTAATCTTATTTTGAAAGTATTGACTTCATAAATAGGGAATTTCGAATAGGTAAAGCAGGTATACCTAAAATTAGACCCATTTAATCAGTAAATCGACAGCTTTCTCCGTAAATTCTCTTGTCGAAAAATTAAGTAACATTAGAGTGACTTAAACCAATAAGACGGACTTGTATGCTATTCACAATCCTTATTAATACTGACAGAATAAATAGTAGATTTCAAAGTCAAATAGATGATTCATTGCTTTCTAGTCATATCTCACATCAAACGATGCCAAATCAATCATAACAATTATTTGCTTGATGTGAATTTGATAGTTAGTTGGATATAAACAATGGGACACCAAACAGTCCCCAAGATTTAAGACTGCAGTGGACTCATTTACGCGAACTTCGTCCAATGACTTCAGAAAGTTGGACAATTGGACCGAGGAAGTGAATTCACAGGCCCAACGGTTTATGGCGTAGAATAGGGGGTGATCAACCCGCGGCCCGCCTCGAACTTTCTTCTAGTCCTCGAGATTCATCGTAGGTTTACAAAATATATTTATTTTACAATGGTCACTGATTTTCGGTACCCACGAAGTCAAATAATTGAGGATGGAAGAAGTAACACAAGTTGCTTTTATGCATGCAAACTATTGATTTAGAAATTCAAAAAGATTGTTAAACATGTATGTCTGAAACAGGGCGCTGCCCGGGTGCGAAATATGGACAATGGGCGCGGAGGAAAAGAAAAGATTAGAAGCTTTAGAAATGTGGTGTTACAGGTGAATGATGAACATATCGTGAATAGATAAGGTTAGAAAGAGTTGGAGAACAGAGGTCGTCATAGAAGTCAATAGGAAATAGCTGGAATAGGTTGGTAGGACACCTTCTCAAGCATAAGGGGCTAGTTAGAAGCAGGGATAGGAGATAAGAAGAGTAGAGGAAGATCTAGATTAGATTACTGTTCGCAATTAGTTAAAGATGTGGGATGTTCTAATTGTAGGGAAATCCAAAGATTAGCACCCAACCAATGATTATAATAGTCAAAATAATGAAAACCAATATACCATATTAGAAGAATTACGATACATTATTTGGGCAACCATAAATTCAAAAATTAACTGTTTAAACTATATGAGAAAATTAACTTTGATTTTAAAACAATATTTTTGGGAATATTTGACAAATATTGCCTGTTTTACAAGTGAGTTTATAGTTATGAGATCAAAAAGATGTCTTAGTAGATCTAAATCTAATATGAAGATACCACGAAGTTATGATTTATTTCCAAAGTGGTCCGCAAGATCATTTGGGCTAGCAACCCCTGGTCAAAGTCAATCAGTTAAATATAATTCATCAGATAAACGAAGTACTTGGTAAAAAGAAATGAACCAAGTGAAAATTCACCATTTGACACATTACTATGAGGAAGATCTAGTTTTCCAAAACAAAAAAGTCTATCCACATTCAAAGATTCCAAGACACAATAAATTTTACTATCTCCTCATTATTTCTTGTTAATGTTTTAGGCGAATTGAATTCCTTATTAAATAAAATTACTATCTGGAACATGCATAACTTTCCGTCCTCTAATAGAAGGCCTGATCTTTCTGTATGTTATTGCTATGTTATATACAGGTTCTTAACACACCTTGAAGATTAGATCGTCTGAGACCAAATCCGATCAAAAATGACCATGTAAAAACCGTTTTAACTTAGCATTTAAATTCTGTTCAACATACGTATCTCTTATCGTCGATTGGACAATACAATTAGGTACTTACACTTATTTATGGCCTATTTGTTTAAATAAATAACTGAAAAAAATCTCACACAGTATCTTAATAAATATTTAAAGTTCTCTTTTTCTATTTACATTAACGGACTGTCTCACTAAATATAAATCGAAAGGTTTTATAAATAAATACTTAGTAACTGTTTATCGCTTGTATGGATTCTAAAATTTTCATAATCCTTGAAAACAGATTCTTCTGTTTTCAACTAAGGTAGTGTCGCCGAAGGTGCCCGGCTCCTAAGATAGCCCACTTTTAAAAAAATACGGTTATGATTACTCGAAACATTTTAAATTTCGCGGGTTTATGCTACTAGTGCCATAGACAATATTGCAAGTGAGTTTCATTACCGACGCGTCGCCATTTTGAAGGCAGATGACAGTTTGCTTGGTCATGTCAAGACGATGCACGTTTTATAACCTCCATTATCTAAATCATTTTGAAAATTTACAAATTCAAAACAAATCTCGTTGCTCTAAACTGTGAAAATTTATATTTAATCTATTTGTCAGCGAATTATAGGTGAGTGTTATTGTTTTATTTCCTTTTTCGTATTTTTATGAGATTATACTCAATCCGAGTGTAATTTCCTATCATGGCCCATAATATAATTCCTAAACATAGCCCGGGCCTTCCTAGATTTATTGAAATGTAGTGTTAGTATATTTTTGTGTTTGTATGTTTTTTTTTTTTAATGTTATGAGAAGGATGTGTTTTTATTTTCATGTTTTATGTTAACAATGTTTAAGTGTTCATAATGCATATATTTTCATTAATATCTTTCGGGCCATCTTGAGCGACCAGCTTCCCAAGATAGCCCAATACCAAGTTTCTAAAAAGTGTTTACATTTGTGTTAAAATGCCAAAAGCTTTACTACTTTTTTAGATATCTTGTTTCTATACGGGGCTATACGAAATATTAGAGGTTGACAATACAAATAAGACTTTAAAGTTGAAATTGGATAATGGAGTTGTCAGAAAATTTCATTTTAATAATGTTAAACCATTTTATGAAGAAAGGTAAAAGAAAACAAATAGATAGCAATAATAGTGAGGGAAGCAACCGGGCAAAGTCTAGCCGTTCATCTGTTAAAAATGTTATAACAAAACACAACTGACATGGAATAACAAAACGCAACTGACAGCTAAACGTACTNTTTCGGGCCATCTTGAGCGACCAGCTTCCCAAGATAGCCCAATACCAAGTTTCTAAAAAGTGTTTACATTTGTGTTAAAATGCCAAAAGCTTTACTACTTTTTTAGATATCTTGTTTCTCAAATAAATATATAACAACTTCCATTATGCTTTTTCTTTACTTTACTTATCTGCAAAATTTTACGATGTTTTGAAATTAAGTGGGCCTTCATTGGCGCCTGTACTTTACCCCATTCGTCCTTAAGTAGATAACCCAAAATTAGTACCTACTTATCTGAAAATAATCCTCTTACCTTAACGATTGATTTCATTGATTTTTGTTTCCATTTGTAAAAAATAGTGCATACCTACTTGAAAAAAAAAATAATTCCCTAAAGATTAATTTAGTGAATTCCGCC
>NW_020439733.1:0-3870 GCF_000699045.2 Agrilus planipennis
GACTTCTTCCTCGGGAATCCGACACTACCCAGTCGTACGGACGGCTGGGTGTCTTTTGAAGATTTCCCTTCTTCCACGAAAACATAAAAAAAAAGAAATCTGAAATGGCACCGAGTGGCAAGGCCTACAGGTGTAAACCATTGCTTAGCATTCGGGAGGACACCGGTTCGATTCCGTCTGCCTTGGTCCAAGTTTTTCTGTGGTTTTCTTGGATCACGTAGGCAAATGCTGGGGTAGAAATATTCCACAGATAATCTTTCATTCTCTTCTCTCTTCATTTCCTCCGTCTCAACTTTCTCAGCCGAACCACCACCCACCCATTCCCACGATACATGAAAGCAGGCTGAAGCGGGCCCTCTGCCCTTCCTTCAGACGTAGTCCGGAAGGACTGCCCGCCCACCAGCACTACTGGCTGGTGGGAATGAAACACCCAAAAGTTTTTTTCAAAAACGTTCAACCAGCATGCTCACTACACTCTTGTTAAAGATAGGAATGTTGTCACCCCTACAGACTATTACTTTTCCTTGTTTATACTGTCAAGATTATCTTGTGTACTGGTGGAAAAGAACCCAGTAATATTACTATCCAAAGGTATGAACGAAAGCGAATATTAATTAATTAATAAAAATCAATAAACAGGTGCGAAATTTTTGTTTGGTTTTACTTTTAATATTTGAAGAACAAAAGTCAAATTAAAGATGAAACAGGAATATTAAGTGCTAATAATTATCTGTATTTTTACAATTATTTTTATTCAAAAACTTTTCCATTTAGTTTGATCTAGAGTTATTATTTACATTTCAAATTTCTTTGTTCAGTTCAATTTAAAAGATTTCTTCAAACATTTTAGATCATAAATTCTTTTCTTTTATTATTTGGTTTTACAATATTTTGTGAATAATTTCATTGTCATACAGACAAAATGTACGTGATAAATNTAATTCCTGGTAGCATAAATGAGGTTTTTCTATCACTAGTACCTGGCTTTGTTAGCTCATTCATACCTGTTTTCAGAACTTTTCTGTATCTGGTTGAACACCCTCTCGTCTATGACGACATTCAGGAAATTCCTTCATTTATCCACCACCATGATATGTTTCATTTAAACTCCACCCCCTTTGTTAGTCGTTCTCTAGTTTTTAAGTAAATTTAATATTGTTAGTTAGTATGTAAGAAACCTTCTAATTAAACACATCAACCCAATTTCGCTACTAGTTTTATTTAAAACATTCTAGTAGAACGGTAGTTCATTAACGCAGCTTCCGAGCGGTCTCCGGATAATTTTTTATCTTACGACTGCACAAAACATTTTGGTCCTTCGAGCCGGATTTACTAATACAATTCGGTTATAGTAATACAATTCGGATTTACTAATACAATTCGGATATACTAATACATATCACATCTACGAAAATACAAATACTTAAATCAAGTTACAGTTACGCCGATAGTTAGTGTCGCGAAAAACAGTTCTTTCTACGCTACAAGCAATAAGTTTTATTCAACAAACATTGTGTGTTCTTTGTGAACTGAAACAACGCCAGAAATCTTAACAGCTACTACGATACCAAGCCTACAGGATTCAACCAAGGAGGGTAATTCACCTGAACATCGAACATCAAAGCAGCCATCAGAGAACTTCTAAGTAGTAAGTCTTTAAGTCGTCTTTTTTCCTTTTTATTTCCTCGCGAGTTAAGTAATCTACAAATCACCATCATGTCTGAATTACAAATCAGAACCCTAAATCATCGACGAGGTGTTTGTAAGGCGCGACTTACAAGGTTTCAAAAATCAGTGGCAGAATGTAAAGAATCTAAACAGATACCAGCACTCAAGGCACAGTTAAGTCGCATAATGGACACTTGGGACGACTTTGAAAGGATTCAAAAGGAAATTGAATTGGCGGAGATCGAAAGTATTGGCGAGTCATCATCGAAAGAAGAACAAGAACGGGCGGATTTCGAAACCAATTGGTACCAATGTGTAGGGGCAGCAAACGAACTTATAGAGCGTTACCAGAACTCATCCTCAAATTCCACAGCAGGACGATTAGCCGAAAATTCCTTATCACTATCTACAGCTCAAGATGTTAACGTAAGCTGCAGGTTACCGAATATTGAACTTCCTACGTTTGACGGATCTTACGACAAATGGCTTAATTTTCGTGATTCGTTTGTTTCCATTATTGACAGCAATCCAGCACTTTCGGTTATTCAGAAATTGAGTCATTTACGTTCCTGTGTTAAGGCAGAGGCTGCGGATCTCATTCATTCGTTGGAGTTATCGGAAGATAATTACCAAGTGGCATGGTCGCTTTTAAAGGAGCGTTACAATGACGAACGGGTGATTATTTTAAAACAGGTAAATGAAATCTTAACAGCACCAACAATTAAACGGCCAGACGATTCCCAACTTGGATGGCTTTCTGGAGGACGAGCGTTCACCGAGAGTTGCATCATACAACAATCTCGTTGTCATCTCAACGTAGACAATCCTAATGAAGAAATCTCCAAATTCTGGGAAATTGAAGAGGAACCTGCAATAATATTCAATTCACCAAACGAAAAGGCGTGCGTGGCACATTTTCATGAACATGTACAAAGGGATGACGCCGGGAAATACTTTATGAAGCTTCCATTCAAAGAAGATGTAAAAGATCTTGGAAAATCAAACAAAACAACGATACGTAGACTCTATTCGCTAGAAAAAAGGTTGAAGTCAAACTCTGAAATTAAATCACGCGTGGCACTCTTAAGGACGATCTCGCTACCGCGCCTGCAACTATGTACAACTTTTGTTTTTATTAAACCGGTTAAAGCAAGCATGAAGGCATTAGAACACCTAAATATTAACAATATTGTGCTAAGGTCCGATTCAGTAGTTGTACTTTGGTGGATTAATTCAGTGCCACATATTCTCAATATCTTTGTGGCAAATAGAATATCAAATATTCAATCGAATACAAGCTCTCGCCAGTGGAGACATGTTCCTTTTGCAGACAACCCCGCATATATTCTTTCTAGTGACCAAAACATATTGCAACTGCATTCAAGCTCTCTATGGAATCATGGACCCTCGTGGCTTTTGAAAGAAAAAGGTCATTGGGCAAAACACCGCATTTGTCCTACTGAAATCCCTGAGAAAAAACCTGTCATTGCACGTGTTCTATCATACTGTATAAAATTTATTCGAAACAGTAGTAAGATCGTGAAAAATGCTGGACCATTATCAACAGAAGCGTTGACTTTAGCACAACTCATTATAATCAAATTAATTCAAAAAGAAACTTTTTCACCTGAACTTCACAGTTTAATGCAAGTTACAAACACTGAAGTAGAATCAATACTTAACTCGCGCCCCCTTACACCCTTTTCCTCTGATCCAAACGACCTTTTAGCATTAACCCTCAGTCATTTCCTTATTGACGACTTATTGACTATTTCTTCCAGTGACCAAAGTGAAGAACTGCGTGTGTGTTGTGTATATGCGCGTGTGAGTTCTTTTGAACGCTATCGGTTCAAGGGCGGCGGGATGTTAAGTGCTAATAATTATCTGTATTTGTACAATTATTTTTATTCAAAAACTTTTCCATTTAGTTGGATCTAGGGTTATTATTCACTTTATTTACATTTCAAATTTCTTTGTTCAGTTCAACTTCAAACATTGTTTCAAGCATTTTAGGTCATAAATTCCTTTCTTTTATTATTTGGTTTTACAATATTTTGTGAATAATTTCATTGTCATACAGACAAAATGTACGTGATAAATTCAATAATTCCTGGTAGTATAAATGAGGTTTTTCTGTCACTAATACCTGGCTTATTGTTAGCTCTTTGATACCTGTTTCTAGAACTTTTCTATATCTGGTTG
>NW_020439733.1:7532-9575 GCF_000699045.2 Agrilus planipennis
ACATATATATAAATATCTTTTGACATAGGCGAATGCGTTTTTTATACAAATGAGTAATACATGTGTGCTTTAAATAAATCTTACTTTGATCACAAAATCATATGTTAATTATTTATTTAAGACCTAATAATCAACAGCAACCAATAATGCCAGACGTTATTTTGTACTTCACCGAAATTTCCGATGGTAGCCATAAATCCCGGTTGGTCCTTTATGATAGAGCGGTATGTGGTGAAAGCAATCTTTAAAATGAATAACTGCAAATATGGTTACGGAGACCGAAGTAACAGTCACTAGAATCTGACAGTATTCTCAGTCCTAGTTTATGATATCTAGGATATAACTTCTTTTGTTTAAAGACATCTTATCTTTGGATTGGTTTATTTCTACTTCTAAATAGGACTTTGCCAATCTTAGATCTTTAATATCAAACTTGGCTGTAAGATCTCTGAACTTCTTCTTTCCAAGTTCTATTTCTAAATACAATAAGGACATCATCTATAGCCCAAAAGGTTTGTGGAAGTTCGGATTGAAGTAACAGACACCTTTCCATCTCAAGAATGGTGCGATTAAAACGCTCTGCAACTCCATTTTGTTGTGGAGTATGTGGAACCGTAAGTCGACGTTGCAAACCATGTCTTTTAAGTAGCCTATCAAATTCAGTGCTACGGTATTCCTTGCCGTTGACTGACTGGAGACATTTTATACTTTTTCGAGTCTGATTCTTCATATAATTCTTGTATTGCTCGAATGCTATATTACTCCATTATTTCTGCCTAGAAGGTATATTTCTGACCATTTAGAAGCATCATCTATGAAAGAGGCAAAATATTTAGCCTTATTCAGGGATTGCAGTTAAGTTTTACCAACAACATCTGAATGTACAATCCTCAACAGCTCACTGCACGATGATTAACTCCTCGTATAAGGTAAACTAGTCATCTTTCCTCTAATGCATACATCACACTCAGGTACTTCAACTTTACCAGCATCTAGACCCATGGTACATTTAATAATTTTGACCACATCCTTAATATTTAAATGGTCTAGCTTCTCGTGCCATTCCTGTAGATCATCTTGGCTGACATGAGCGGATACCTTGGCAAACTGGGTACTTTATGAAAGGAAGTAATGATTATTCTTTCTAATTGCACTGAGTCTTACTCTACCTTCTTGGTCCATTATTTTTTCTGAATCTTTGGTAAAAGTTACACTATGACCACTAGCAGTAATTTTTGCAACTGATACTAAGTTTGACCTTAAATCAGAACGAATAATGTGTCTTTTAATGTCTAAATTTTTCTCGGTCATTACACAAGTGTCTAGTACAACCACTATCTAAAATCCAAGGTTCATCTGATAGTGACTTACATTTTCTGTTGTTTTGAGAAACAGCTCCAAAACATATGATTCATCCGCTGCATAACTCTTGGGACGTCTATTTGAATTGTTACCCTTTACCTGTTCTTTACACTCAGGTGATTTGTGACCATACGCTCCACAATTTTAACAGATTATCCTACTTTGCTCTTCTGTCTTATTACTATTCTTATTACTATTATGGTGTAAATAAATAGAATAATCATCTAAGTTTAGTAATAATTTAATAGTGTTCAAGTTCAATAATAATTAGTGTAAATAAATAGTTTTCGTCTTAGAAGTTAAATTTTGTTAAACCCACGAACATTACAACTGATGTCAGGTGTGGGGTTGAGTAAAAGACATTACAATGGCAAAGAAGTTGTACGAATTAAAAGTAGCTGAGTTAAGAAGAGAATTGGAAGAACGGGATGATGCAACAAGCGGTAATAAAGCGGAACTTCAGTGGCGGCCCGCGGAGGCGTTGAAAAAGGATGGCCATGATCCTAAAACGTTCCTTTTCGAAGACGAATTGTCGCAAATGATGAAAAGTTTGGAAAGCAAATTAGAAGAAAACAGTTAAAAGTTTAGAAAAATTGGAAAAAAAATGGTAAAAGTTTGGAAAAAAATGGGAAGAAAAATTGAAAGAAAACTGTAAAAGTTAGTTAAAAGTTAAAAATAAAT
>NW_020439734.1:0-1792 GCF_000699045.2 Agrilus planipennis
AACTGCTTGACTCCCGTTTTTTTAATTACAATTTTAATTAAAAAGTAAAGCATTTTCATTAGTTCGTCATTATCGAATTAATCATTTTACTGCGTACGTACGGTGTTTTATTAATTTTTAAATCTTGTATATACTTTTGTGTGTACTTTTTATGATTGTCATTTTGTTCTTGTTTAAAGTCTTGTTACAGAAGCACAACTGGACTGAACGAGTATTGTCAATTTTTTTAAACGTAATAATAAAAATTAAAATACTCTAAAGGAAGTTCCGACATGTACTCGTTTGGTCCAAACAAAAAACCGTCGGCAAAAACAGAGAAGAAATGGGAAAAAACATCGTTTGTTATAATTTATATATACTATATACATATACATGCATATATTTGTATTTTTGGATATGTAATATGCGCATGTTTGCATTACAATTTCCTCATGAATAAAACTAAACGAAAAAGTGATGTAAATGCCGTAGTATGGGGCACCGCCAGAGGCAAAAGGGCATCGTACAAGCATTTATTTACATACTGCGCACGCATTGTTTTTTTATATATCGTTCTTTTACTACCTGCTACTACTACTACTACTACTTACCCTTTTTTCATTGTTGTTTTTATAATTAACAAGCTGCATGTGTATGTGTTGAATTTTTACGCCAGTCCAATTTCCCTCCCTAGCCCTTTTTAGTCGTTTTTTCCTCCTTATGCCCTTTTTGAGTTTTCTAATTTTCATGCTTGCAGCAATGGAGCGGGTAAGTAAGTACATTAAAAGTACAAAGTTGCACTGGTGCAGGGACGTCTTGTTATTGTTGTTGATGTTTCTTTTTATAGTATTATTCGCCGATTAATAAAAGGATGTATTAAAGATACAATCTAAGACAAATTGTACCCATTGGTGAAAATGTATCGGTATCAGCAATTTCTTCATTATTAATTTAAATTTCATTTATGGCGATGCCGATAATTCCTTTAATATATACATATTTGGTATAGTTAGACACTCGCATCATTCATATTCGACAATTTCAAGTAAGTCGTCATTGGTCTCAGATTGTATTTTTAATGCATGCTTAGTGGACGTAGTGTTTATTTATTTAAATACGAAGAGCTGCTACTGTAATTATTCTGTCTGGCCAAGAATCGTTACTTGACTTTTCCCGGCATGTTTTTTTTCGTTTTATTTTAAAATAGTTACATACCTAATCTAATTGTTTGGTTTAAACACGATATGAACAAGTGATTCTTAAAACGAAAGCGAAATCTTATCAAAGTTATCAGAAATTTAATGGGTGTTATAATAAAGTCGAACAAAAATAACAAATAATTGACTACTAATTATTTGCTAATATTGTTTTAATATTGCTAATGGTGATATTAGTATTGGATTGATGGAAAGAATTCTAGAAAAGAAAAAGCGAAAAATTGGGAGACTGGTATTATTTTGTTGTTGTGTATTTTTATAGATTACGATTACGACTATTACGGTTATGGGGATTATCGAGGCGGCTACAGTGATCCTTATTATGACGAGTATTACCGGTATGAAGATTACTATTACGATTATCCACCGCCGGCCCCACCCCAAGCTAGAGGAAGAGGCCGACAACCACAACCGGTGGGTCGCCATGTCTAAATAAATACATAATAGTTATACACATATCACAAGATGATGATGATGATGATAACGTTAATGATTAGATACGCACACATTTACTGTTATTGAGCTGTTGTCGTTACTTCGTGTTGTTGCTGGTTTGCAACGCACATGCTTCTTTTATTATTTTTATATATATATAT
>NW_020439734.1:1991-8861 GCF_000699045.2 Agrilus planipennis
TTTACTACATATATACATATATCTATATATATATATACTAATCTGGTCTAATGGGCAACGAACAACAGCCTGTCGGAACAAGAAAAAAAAACTTTTTTTATAAAAGGCAGTGCGGTAGTTTGACTGTGGCACACGACGTGGCCTTGACTACTAACAAGTTGCTGTGGTGTGCTGGCCTTGTTGCTTGCATGCAAAATGCGAATGCATTGTTGAAAATAATAATAATAATTATTAACAAGTTATTTTTTTCTGATTAATAAGTGCTAAAACGCGTGTGCCTCGCTCAAATTTACTATCATATCTGAGCCACGTTAAGGGCTACGTATATGTCTCAAAATTTTACTGATAAACATATCCCCCGTGTGTGTAATTATGCGCCGGGAAAAGTAACAACCAAGTCAGGGATTGTCCAAATGTGCCAGCTCTGAGCGTCGAAAGTAATAGAAATCAGGACTGGCTCAGATATGATGAGCTCTGTTACGTCCGTTTGTTTTTTCCACCTTTAATTCATTCATTTACATATTTTTCAATATCAATTCGTACTCATTCAATGTACTAATTGAAGACTCGCTGCTTACTTCTCGGTGAGGGTTATTATTTTCGAAGAACATACCAACATTGACCATAAAGATTATTTGAAAGAGAGAAGTAATGAATCAGTTGTGTATTTTAACAATTGTACAGCACGGGGTCCTATTTTGACTTATTTTATACTTACTACATACTTCGTTAGTTCTCTCTTCAGCTGGATCTGAATACTAATAAGTTTTCGTTTTCATTTATATTTCACATTTTTCTATTTGTCTTTTTCCTACTTTCATAACGGTGCTTGTCATCCTATTTTCAATTTAACCTGTTTTATGAAATTACCCATAAAGAATCGTTTGTTTTTTACTACTTGTTTTCGTAAATTCAAAATGAAAATTGTCAATCCTGATCAATAAAGGGAAAAATTCAAACGGACAATTCAACAATTTTGCAGGGTTATCCAAAAAGAAAACAGGGCAATTTTTACGTGTGGCGTTACTTCGCCAAACTAACAACAATTTTTTACTACTTATGTTACTGTTGTCATTAGAATGTTTTGCTTTTTAATGCTCTTTATTTTATCGTTACAAGAACGCTGACTATTTGATTTATTATTATTGTCCATGTGCCTCCTTTTTTATTATCGACATAAAGCTCTTTTCGTTTGGTTAATTTCGACTTTATACGTTAAGTATTCCTACTGCCCCGCCCCTGTTTTTTTGCTTAACGCTTACTATGCTTTTAGTTGCTTTATTTTTGCTTTTGTTTATTCCTTTTATTTTTAATTATTTTTTATGTTGATATCGCTTTGCTTGGCAGGCAGTAGAAAGCCAATCCATACAGTGTTGTGGCTGAAACGCCAGTATTATTATTTTTGGATAACCCTTTTTTAAGCTTCCGCATTGTTTTGATTATTATTTAGTTTTAATATATTCTATCTGAGCCCCTTACGGGCTAGGCACGCCAAATTTCAGTGTATGTATCGCATTTTAATTATTGAACATCGAAGGTATAATTCAAACGTATATTTTTTTCGATGATTAAAGAGGATTCGCTCTAATTTATATTGATATTTTGAAAGGGTGCATACAAGTTTTTCCGTTGAATTTTAGCGTGCCAACGTTTTTTTTTTTATATGAATTTTTTAACAATTTAATATAATAACGCATAGGAGTTGGACGAAGGAACAACGCTGAGTTCTACCGGTTTATTCTATGAAGTGAGCTGCGGAACGCAGGTTTGTCCGAGCCCTTTCTAAAGTTTCCTATTCGCCCTCCCCAATTTTTATCCAAATATCCGTTTGTACTAATCAGCAATACTGTTGTTGCTCAGGTATTTTAATTGCTATCGTGGATATCAAGTAAGTTCAAAAAGTATACCTGTTTTGTGTTTAAACGTTATACCGTATTCCCTCATTACGTTTTTTTACCTATAATTCTACCTAACGAACGTGTTACAATGTAACGAATAGGAGTTAGTTTTTATCGTAATGTATGTTTTGTTATAAGATTACCAAATTATTTGATTACATACTTCAAAAGTTGTTTGTACCATTGTAACACTTATTATCCTACAAAATAGAAAGGGAATGGACATGAAAAAAAATATATCGCGTAGCCTTACCTCTGTTTTGAAATAACTCGTTTACTTATCAAAGAATAATAGAATAATTTGAGAATTACTATGGAGGCTGTATAAGATCTATTAAGCAAGCGCTTTTCGAACTTGACCTATTATTAATGATGAGTACTTGTTCAAATTATTTTTATTTAAATAGAGAATTTCTAAAAGCGTCTGTTTATTTTAAGCTTGCCTACCATACGTGGAACATTGGGGTTACAGATTTTAACTAACGAGTTATTTTCATTCATCTTTTTGTAGGCTGGCCGTGGGCGTGGGGTGGTGGCGCGTGGGCGAGCCGGTGGGCCCCCGGCCCGTGGGGCGCCGGCCAACCGGGCGGGCCGGGGCGCAGCGGCCGTGGCCCGTGGAGCGGCCCGCCAGCCCGCTCGTGGAGCAGCCCGCGCCAAGGGAAGTTTACCAGGTACGATTTTTTGTAGATGACATTTTTTTGTGTGGGCAAATTTGAAAAAACGTTATTTTTGCAGATTGTAGTGATAAAAAACGTTCTGTTTCAGCTGTTTTGTTGGCTGTTGCTTAGTTTTTTTCTTGAACGTCTGCAAACGGAGTTAGGATGACAAATCTTAGTCTTTATTTGTATGTACCCCTTCATTAACCAGTTTCATTTATCTAGATTCTATCCTTCCTTTTTTACCCCTCCTATCTTACAACTCAAAACATGGGAGATTTAAACATTTTTGTTTTCGTTATTTATTATAATTAAGAAAAACTAAGTAAACGTTTGGCAAACAAAACAGCCGTCGAAACAGTGAAAATCTCCCATGTTAAAAATCCTTTTTTTACGGTAGAATTGTTATCTAATTGGTGATGTGCATTATGATTAATAAATTAATATATCAATTAATGGGCTAGAAATTCTTCTCGAAGATGTTTTCTTTTTCACTTCAGAGATGTATTATTTTTCTAATTACATAAAAAAAGCTTAATGCACATTATCTGTATAAAAAAGAATTTATTTTAATTATTTAAATTGAATTTAGGTAAGCGGAAGTTAGACGGGGGTCACCAGAACCAGGGGGAGTCAAAGCGCAGATACCAGAGCAGCTGGGGTAACCAGCCACTGGCGCAGCAGCCGCTGGGAGCAGCGGGCCTGAACGGAGAGCAGCAATGGTACCAGGATTCGTACGCCGCCTGGAGCTAAACAACAAAATCGTTACTATGCAACAATAGCAAGCTAGTAAGCAAACCAACCAACCAACGTCGTGTTGTCGTCGTCTTCGTGTGTAGTTTTTCACACACTTTCCAATTTTTTTCTTCCCCCCTTTTTCTTTTTTCGATCAACAAAATAGCAACAGAAACAGCAGCAGAAGCAACAACAAAACAGCGGAAAAGTAAAAGTGAGTGCCTGATAAGAAGAAGCGAGTGTTTAATAGCGGACGCCCGCGCAGTGTATAAAAAAAAGGAGACCTATTGTGTGTGTCCGCTTGCGTATACGTGTATAGTATGTATGGTGTGTTCGTACTAGTGGTTTTGCGTCCGGGAGAAGCAAATAAGCGGAAAGGGAATAGGAGTGTTAATAGATCCGTCTTGACCGTTAGGCTGGTTCAGTAATGGTATACGCGTGATACGCAAGCCTGACCTACCGGTTATTAATGAAGCCAGCCAATCATATCCATTGTCGTCAACCAGTGGCGCCACCACTACGTTAGTAACATGTTTCGAAGTTATCCACAACATTTAAATAATAGTATTTATCTTATGGTGTCCCCGGGATATATGTATGTATTTGTTTTATTTTTTCATTTTTAAATGACAAGAGCGCATTACAAAATATTTTCTGTCTTGGTTGATTAATGAACAATACTTGCTTTCAGCGATACCAATCGTTTCTTTGATGGATGTTTTAAAGGGAAACTGACAAAAAAAAAGTTAAAATATAGCATAGTCGTATATTAAATAAAAATAGATTTAATAATAGTAATTAACACGAGATTGATATGTTGTTGGACTTTTCCAAATTTTGTACTTGTTCTGCTCGCTAAGCTATTGCTCAGTAAATTGTTGTTTGACGGTTTTATTTATGTCCTTTTAAATATGACGTTGTGTTGTGTTGTTTTTCTCTCGTTTAGTTTTTGATTTACTTAGTGTTTTTATGTAAGTATATATATAAATCGAAAGCGCTTAAAAGAATTATTTGCACCACCGCGCAGGCACTGCGCCCCTTGTTCTGGAGACTGTTACATCGCGGGGGCGCCGCCCGTTTATCGAACATATTATATATCGGATCCTAAACTTCTATTTTATTTCTGACGATTAATTTTTAGTATTTGGAAGGGTAGCAGTTGTGACGACAATACGTTATCAGCTTCCACCCTCTGTGTCTTAAATTTCTTGCGCGTTCGTATCGTTCAAAAAAATGATACGTGATCTTTTTTCCTTCTTTCGCGATTAGTTTTTTGCTAGGTAATCTTTGAATAATAAGTGCTTGAAATGGGAGGGAGGCAACATTATACCTATTCAATTTGGGGCGGGCTTACGGCCGTGGCGTTCAAAAAAATTGCATGCTGATGTTTTCAAATTTCATTTTGTTCTTTAAAAAGATCTCATGAAGGCAAATGACGAGAATAAGTAAATATTGTTATATATGTGCGGGTTGTTTGGCATTATAAGTGATTTTAATATCGGAATGATGCGGCTGCCTGGCGCGCGAACAGACCGCAGTAAAGTCCGGTCGAAACTGGACTTTTTAGAAAAAAAAATGGATGGAGGTTGGGGACGCGCAAAATTCGTATTCTCAACCGTTGCGCGCAGTAATGAAGCATGTCTAATTGGAGTGAATAATATGCTAACATCATCTAGCTAGTACTACTTTACTACTACATACAATAGTAATAATGGATAATAGAAATAGTAAAGTTATTATTATTAATGTATAACAGTGATGATACCCGCAATTTTTTTTATTCTTGTGGGCGTTAATGATGATGACGCGTCCGCTTTGTGATGTATTTTATTACGATAATAACGATAACTTGCGGTAGCAGTGAACGAAAAGAAAATTGTATTTTTCTTAAATGTATATCTAAATTAAACCTTTTTCAGCTGTTGGTGAAAGATAAAAAATCATTTGGTGTTTAAACGATGCATTTACCATGTTTTTTTTTTTCATTTTCTTTGTATTCAAAAAGGCGTGCAAAAATGATAACAAAGAAGGTTCGATTTTAACTTTTGTTACTGTTTGACATCGTTGCATCGTGTATATATTATAAATGTATGTATTACATGCGTATTTGTCAAAATGACTAGTTCAGAAGAAAAGTATTTTCTAACCTCCGTATTGTTTTCTTTTTAATTATCATTTTTGGTTGCTTTCACTTCCCCCCATATACAAATGTCCCTCATCAGACTGGAATGACACTATCTAGGACTACTACTGTAATCACGTTTGCCATTTTTATGTGTGAATTAATAATTACTATGCAGTTTTTCTTTTTTTCTATTATAATTAATTATGCCGTTTTTAATTTAATTTGTAAATGGAATGATGCTAAGATTTTACATTTGTGCAGATTCTCTCCTTTTATTTATATTAATTAAAGTAATAATGGAATTGTTATTTCTTAACCGTAAATGAAAGAACTGATCTACACGTCTAAATAAACAGTTGTATGTGTATTACACTTCAGTTTGTCTTTTTTTATAATAAATTTTACTCCTACTGCTGACAAAAAGGTGACATTTAATTAGGTGGAGATATAAATTAAATAATGTCTTAGATATTGGTAAAAATGATACGGTATGAACAAGAAAGTGAAACTTTAGCTAATAACCATACTCAGTTTGCTCAGATTTGAAAATTAAGTAATTGTTGCTGTGAAGTGGCATGTTCTTAAAATAATTTAATTGTTTACGAGATACTTTTCAGAAAAAGAAGACACTAAACAAGGATAAGGTAAAATGTGGTGCCAGAATATCATGCAATAAAAAACGTTTATTGAGTAAAAATTCTTCGGTTGTAATGTTACGAATGTGGATAAAGTTACACACAATCGTTTTTATTTTTTTAAAGATAAGTAAAACTTCGTAACAGTACAAACAATGAATTACACAGGTCTGCGAAATTTTTTTTTTGAAAAGTTTTTTTCTTAAATTGTTAATATTTGTCGTAATTGTCTTAAAAGTAATAGAAAACTATATTCATATGGTTTATACCACGTCACATTAACCCATAAATGCTCAGAGAACATTTGAACCCTTTCCACGTAATGAGTGCGACGAAAAAATATTCGATAACCAGTGTTTCTATGTTTTTAACGATGCTCTTTTCGATGGTGTTGGTTAAAAATATCTCCGACAATATTAAAGCATAGAAAAATCGAAAATAAACAAAAANACATGGATTTTTAGTTATTCTTTATAATTTTCTAATAGTCGAAGACATTACTTATTTTCTGAGAAAATGGGTGGGATATGGTAGTGTTAGGGTGTACTAAAAGACAATATAATGCTCAGTCAGAGAGTATTAAATAGAAATATAAACTATAAAATGAATTTTGTGAAAAAACAAATAAATTTGCCGATACAAAGAGCTACATACATATATATATACATATATTAATCTACATACAAAAAAAAATGTGACGATACGTTAAAACAAAGTTTATATTTTCAAATTATAGACCAACATTTGCATGCTTAAGATAAATTTATACAAAAAACTTTTTTATCGCAAACCTGTGTTATTAGTTTGTAATAAAAATAAAA
>NW_020439735.1:0-805 GCF_000699045.2 Agrilus planipennis
AGAGGCCCATGAAAGGACGACGTTCCACTACGATTGAGGAGACAAAGACGGCATCGAAGGAGGAGGTGAACAAAATCACAAAGTTTGAAGTGCTTCGAAGATTGGAAAAAACGTTGGCAGAAGTGTATAATATCTGGGGGGATTACTTTGAGGGGGACAAAATGGATATTCATGAATAAGTAAATAATTTTTGAAGAAACACAAAATTCGTGATACTTTTTATCAAATCTCGTACATATACGTATGTAACGGTTTCGTGACAGCCTATCCCCTTAAGAACCCTAAAGAGACTATAACTGAATTATTCGATTTATGATAACTTACATCTTCAAAAGTCGAACTTGGTACACATCCACAAATAAAGTTTAACTACTAAAAATTACTATGAAATTGTTTTTTATTTTTATTTACTTTACAGGTCATGGCTCTATGGGTATAAGTAATTCAATTGGTTCAAATACGTTCGACATTTTACTGTGTCTAGGACTCCCATGGTTCATCAAAGCCACTTTTTCTCCAACATTACCGGGGAAACACTGGGTAAGTGTTTGTAAAACAATATGATAGGTAGGTATCATAAATTTTGCAAATCATAGTGCATTCTATGAATTGTTCTAAATTGGACACATACTTTTTAGAGTAGTATTACGTAGTTAGTATCAGCAATTTCTTATGCTGAAGTGTACGATGTGTTGCATACCTATTTACAAACAATTGTTTTAAATTTAATTTTTCAAACAATTTTTAACAGAAAAAAAGCGATTAAACAAATTGTTCACAAAAGTGAATTTCGACCACTCGAAGC
>NW_020439735.1:1157-8837 GCF_000699045.2 Agrilus planipennis
TACCTAAGGAAAATGGAAAAGGAATAAACTTGTTTCTCCTGGAAGGTTTTGTCGTGGCAACTACAAATATTCGAAATAAAAAGTCCATTTAATTTTTAAGGTTTATTGTAATCATTGTTATGTTATTTTAAAACAACACTTACTAACTAGATATATTCTAGATTTAGTACAACTAGACTGTGTAAGGTATTCTGCAATTAAAAACAACTTTACTTTGTAAGTACATAATAAAATGAAAAACAGCAAATTATTTTAACCTAATTATTTTTCCATAAATTTTACAATATTAACTCTGTATAGTCTAAAAATTATGATAAATAACTCCCTGTACTAAGTATCTAATACATACATATAGAGGAACTTGTCATGACTGACTGCATAGCTCATGTTCATGGATATTTTAAGAGCACATATCCTGACTATTCCAGAGGGGTACAGTAAGAACGTATTTTGCAAAAATCGCATTCAAAGGGGTTGAAAAAGAAAAATAAAACAAAATCTAAAAAAAATTTCAAATAAAGTTGAGTGAGGTGTCACTCGAAATAACGAAATTTGCAAGAATGACGTATATTCTTCGATTTTTGACCAGAATCATTGTTTTTGAGTTATATAAGCTGTTTTGAACCTTTATCACAAATGGAACTTTTTATGTATGGACAGAAAATCTGCTTGAACACATACGACAAAAAAGGCAGAGAAGATAAATGATGTCATCATCATCATAGAGTTGTCAGTCCGAAAAGACTCTAGGAGAACACCCACCTTTCTATTCTGAACTAGGACATACTAGGTATATCCCTTACTATTTGCAAACAGTAATTTAATCTAGGTCTTCTGCCTGTCTTTACCCCTATTTCTGCTTGCAGTATGTTTCTAACTAGTGCCTATTTTAAATCTCAGACAGTGTCTTACTAACCTACCTTACCTATCTTTTATTGATTTACATAACGTTCCCTATTCTTCTACTTTTTAGGGTTCCGTACCTCTATAATATTTAAGATAAAAATCAAATAATTTCAACTATTTAAGTATGTACAAATGTGATAAGAAATAATCAAATTTAATAAGTCATTCAAGTTAACAAGTTAGCAGTACAAGTTAGTTTATGTTATCATTAATTACTTATTAAACTAGTAAAAAATAATTAATCTGAGTTTTCTGTATTATCATTTGAAATTTTTTCTTCCATGTACTTGTTGTATAGTAAATATCAGAGAACTGCAGCTACATGTGTAGCACAACCAACCAGTCGTGTACCTACTTTACACTGACAATACCACCCACAAACTGGTGGAGAAATACAGTTCTGAGGTATTATTTAATTTTCCGTGATGTTTAAGTAAAATTGCTTAGGTCATTGATTAGTTACGGATTAGTTTCTTCATCAGTAGTAGTCATGCGTGTATCACGATTCGGACCTTATTGGATTTCATTAGCACAGTATAGGCTTCTTCCCTTCTTCAAAATCCTTTGACGTCCACTACTGGACATGAGTGTCCCCCAATTTTCTCCATTTCTTCCGATTCTTTGCCTTCTTAAGCCAATTGAGGTGAGTTTTTCAATGTGATCATCAATGAACATCAGCAAGACAAAAACCATGACCAAGACTAGAAGTATTTGAGCAAGACCAAGAGCAATACCAACACTGGGACAATTCTTGATCTTCGCCTTGATTTGCTTATCACTAATTTCAAAAATTGTGACTGGATTGACCATATTCCTTATTACACAATCAGGAACGAAGCTACAGATAAACTGTAAACTGTTAATACTTTTAAAAGGTGCATGCAATGCTTTTATTATAACTGTAAAGACTAGTGAATATATTCACTTAAAATTAGTGAAAATTTCATTTTCAAAGACTACAATTTTTATAATAAATAGTAATTGTTATCAATCAATTTTGTTGTTCAGGTGACTTGGATAATAACGTGGCCAATACACCTTGTATTCCTTTGTACCATACCGGACTGTAACAAACCGAAATTGAAAAATTGGTTTCCACTGACATTTGTTATGTGTATAATTTGGATTGGATCGTTATCGTACATCGTTGCTTGGATGATCACCATCATTGGTGACACCCTAAAAATTCCAGACTCTGTAATGGGAATCACTTTTTTGGCAGCAGGAACCAGCGTCCCAGAAGCTGTGTCAAGTGTTATCGTCGCAAAACAAGGTGTGTGTGTATAACTTCTATGTATCTTAAGTATGAAAAGTAAAATATAGAAACGAAACGATTTTGGTGTGGATAGGTAAGATAGAATTCAACAGTTTTTCCTTTGTACTATTTTCAATTAATCTTTCTTTGTGCCTCTTTCACCCTTCGAGCATGGAAGAAGTGAATTTCTGTAAAAAATATATATACGAGGTCTGTCCAAAAAGTATAGCGAATTTTGAATTTCCGCGGGTTACGTATATTCGATTTTCAATTTTTTTGTGAAGTTACGCTGGTGCTCATGTCTCTCCCTTATAGCGACAAATTTGACCAGGTTGCATGTTCGGTTAATTTTTGACAGCTGCTTTGTTTGCACGTGTTTTGGCTCGTCTTCGATTTTTGCCTATTTCAATAAATGAATCAAAGAATCTGTATCAAATGTGTGAAAAGCAAAATTAAGTGCGCGGACGCATTCCGAATGTTGGACCGAAGCAACATTTATCGCTGGTACAAAATGTTATCATAGAGCCGAAAAGATGTGAACGACGAAGAGCGTGCCGGACGCCCGAGCACGTCAACAACAGACGAAAACATTGATGAAGTGAAAAAATAGTATTGACCAATCGTCGAATCATCGTTAGAGAAGTTGCTAAGGACCTAAACATATCGATTGGCTCCTGCCATTGCATTTTTATCCATGATTTGGGTAAGAGACGGGACGTCGCGAAATTCGTACCAAAATTGCTTTATTTTGATCAAAAACAGCTTCGCATTTTAACATTACTAAGGAACTGTTTTACTCTGTTAGCGACGACCCAAATTTGCTCTAGAGGGTCATAACTGGTGACGAATCATGGGTTTATGGTTATGACGTGGAAACCAAAGCTCAATAATCCTAATTAAAGCTGCCGCACAAACCAAGACCGGAAAAAGCGCGCAGGTCAAATGTGAAGGTTTTGCTTACCGTTTTCTTCGATTGCAGGGGCGTGGTGCATTATGAGTTTTGCCACAGGGTAAAATTGTCAATAAGGAATATTACCTGCAAGTTATCCGCAATTTTCGGGAAGTAATCTACCAGAAACACCCGAATTTGTGGAAGAACAAAGATTGACTTTTGCACCATGATAACGCCCTTGCTCACACAACGTTGCTTGTGTGCAAATTTTTGGCCAAAAGAAAACTAATAATGCCGCAGTCACCATATTTCCCAGAGCTGGTCCCCTGTGCCTTTTTCTTTTTCCAAATGCTGAAGAGGCCCATGAAAGGACGACGTTCCACTACGATTGAGGAGACAAAGACGGCATCGAAGGAGGAGGTGAACAAAATCACAAAGTTTGAAGTGCTTGGAAGATTGGAAAAAACGTTGGCAGAAGTGTATAATATCTGGGGGGATTACTTTGAGGGGGACAAAATGGATATTCATGAATAAGTAAATAATTTTTGAAGAAACACAAAATTCGTGATACTTTTTATCAAATCTCGTACATATACGTATGTAACGGTTTCNAAATCTCAGACAGTGTCTTACTAACCTACCTTACCTATCTTTTATTGATTTACATAACGTTCCCTATTCTTCTACTTTTTAGGGTTCCGTACCTCTAAAAGAACAAAGAAACACTTATAGCAGAGCCGTAGGAGTCGCTACTTGAGGTTAGTTTGGGTCACTCCATACCCTTCAATGAGTACGAGAGAGTAAGCAGTAATGACCCATATTGCTTTCTTTTTTTCTTCTCCCTTCCACTCCCATATCAAGCCCCTTCATCCCGTAGACGAGCGAAGCCTCCCTCGCAACTTAAATAATAGCTACGAAAATTTTGTAACGATCGTCCCGCAGCTCAGGGGTAGCTTACGTTCGCAATACTATTGGGTTCGGCTATGTAAGAGGGGACTCACCTACGAAATGGAAGGGATAAGAAAAGGAAAGAATCATCTCACTCGCAGGCGCAGGAGCAATGAGGAGCTCCTTGACTATACCTGAGGAGCACCCGGGAATCAAAAGAGCCGAGTTTGCCCGGCTCTGAGTTATAGGATCACTTCGTTGTCCGTCTGTCTGTCTGTGTGTTTCTCAAAACCCTTTTACTCAGAAGCGTATGGAGGTATCAAGTTGAAATTAATATCAAAACTCTCATCTACAATATCTTGCAGTTGCAAAAAACCAAAAATCAAAAAATACGGCCGTTTATACCGCATATTTTGACACTCGTATGGAAATTAAAACCGTTGTCCTGGAATCATGAAATTTGGCAAGAAGCAATGTCTAATAGCACAAGTAAAGGGAAAATCCAAAAACCGTAAATTTAAAGTTGCATAACAAAAATGTAATACTGTAATTATGTTTTAGGGGCTGATTTTGGGGATAAACTTAAAACGTACTCGGAAAATGCTGAGAAAATCTTTAAGGCTCGTTTCCGGTGACATACCTACTATTTTGTACGGAACCCTTAGCGCGCGAGTCCGTCTCGCACTTGGCCGGTTTTTTTTCTAATAATTCTTTGTTAGCCTTGATGTGTATTTTAACCATTGCATTTTCATCATCCGCCTATAACTCAACATCTCAATAGCTTCTAAGCTTTTCCTTATCTCCGCGCTCACCGCTTACATTTCTCATAATTTCATAATTTCTGTTTTATTCTTTGTCCAAAGTCTCTATATCGTTAAAAGGTCGATGCTATGAAATTCGTTACAAACAATACTTTAATACCAAATCTGGATTACTAAAGCCATAAAGTAGTTACTATCAGATTAATATAACTAATAAATCTACTGATTTAGAAATAGAAACTCATTTAAAGAAGTGCAGTAATTGCAAGAACTTACTTTAAGTAATTGCACTATAAAATACATTAAACTAGAAATTTGTATGTATTTATGGCTTTGTTTGCACTCTCGTATACAATCTTATCATAAAACATATCGCCTGTCTTTGTGATTACTGTAAAAACTCAGGTCGTTAAAATTGCTTATTTTGTTCCTTTTTTTTAGCTTCATTTGCTAGCTTCTCTTGACGAAGTTTCACGTGTCTTTCGTGCCTCCGTTTAGTCTCTAAAATTTCCTTCATTTCCTCCTTTTGATCGTCCTATAAAGAAACAAAATTGACAAAGAGACATAGAAAATCGGCCTAAAGTTGGTAAGCTAACAATCGAACTTAAAATTTATAAACAATTTGTAAATATTTTGGTTAAACATTACTTGCATTACCTACTTGTATTACCTCCAATATGTACAAAAAGGGTGTGTGTGTGTGTGTGTGTGTGTGTGTGTCAACAAAGGTTCTTGTGAATAAATAAAGTTGAAAAGTTAATTTTTCAATTTATCGAAAAATACGATTAACTTTACCGTGGTACTAATAAGAATTGTGAAAAGTTAAATGTTCCTTTTTAAAATGAGGATTATTTGAAACGTAAACCCGTTAGAAGCCTTTTTTCTTTACTTTATCGATGAAAAGATTTTAACTATCAAGTAGTGCAAAATTTATTGTGATGTCAAGTTTCTGCCGAGCTACCCAAGTATGCATGTAAAGTATTATTCTTATATACAAACAACGAATGACCGTCTTAGGACAAACAGTAAGAATAAAATACACAGATAGTTGTCTTCACTTTAATTTCAATCTATATTGGAATAACTTTTACTGGAATATTCATCGTCCAGTGATTCATACTTAGTTATCGCCATTTTTTATATCAACAGATTTGTGTACTTGACAATGTCATTCGAAGTTAGTTGTTCAGGAATATTATGATGTGAAAGTTTATGTGTGTTGTCGGATATATAAAATATGTAATTTAAATATTAGCGGAACTTATGTAGTTTACAGTGGTGATATACCTAAACTGAACTAATGATGTGTGCATCACAGAAGACAAGAGTATTTTAAACTAAGGTAAGCAAACCCTTTTTTGTGCTTATTGATGTGAGTATTTGTAATTAGTAATAACTATAGTAATAAGTTGTTACTTTAATGGTAAGGCGGCAAAAATAGATGAAGACCACTAACTGAAGAATCAAACGAAAAAAGTCTTCATAAAGGTCTGAATGCTGAACAAGAAAATATATGTACTTATAGGTATTATGCGTATATAGGTTACATATAGTTATGTATAAATATTTGTTTGTATAGTCCTTAAGCTTCGAAAAATTAAAAAATAGAACTAGTTGAACCAAATCAAAACTAACGTGACCAAACTTGCTTAGGATAATTGATTTAGGGTAGATAAAAACAATAGGAACTAAATGATTGTTGTCGTAGGTACTCATGCCTTTTCTTTTGTTTATAACAATGCCAAGCTACAAAGGAGATAAAATAAAAAATTGCTTTCGGTTAAGTTGTTAGAAAATAGTATTAATTTTCACTCGTTTCCTGAAATGAATAAATTTTCATTAGTTGAACTAATTTCACTGAATTACTCAATCAGATGTAAAATTTACGTTCTTCGAGTTACCCAAATAATTAAATTTTTTATTATCTACAATATAATTTGGAATAATGTCGAATGAATAAACAAACCACTTTTGCTTTCTTTTTTAATCTGTTGCATTTTATGATAATTTAGGCAAAGAAAAAAAAACTACAAACTTTCTAAGTAGTAAGACATTTTTATGTAAATTTAATGAGGCCCGCAACTTCTATTTATAACAATGTCGCTCGTCTTCTATCGTACTTATATTATTTATCTACAAGCATGTCTTTCCGGCAGTTTGCCAATCTCACCTTATTAGAATCAATGCATTTTATTTGATGGTTTCTTTTGCAAAAAAAGTATTCATTTCTGGTTTCATATTTGACACGATTAAAAATGAAGATTTTAGTCTATACGTACAATATTTTTGCGCACTTTGCTGAATTATTGTTTATAAAAAAAATGACCTCCCTCTTTACATCAATAAATCAGGGGTTAAATGAATTTTTTCATATGCCCCTAGCGGGATATGAAGATCTTAACCTTCACGAATAGATTGAACATAATGTAACTGAAAATGTTTCCCCAAAAAAAATTATGACAATAATAATTATTCATGTCTGTTGGGATAAACAACTAATAATATCTCACTAACAACTTGATCAATTTACTCCCACAAAAACTAGTTCAATTCCAAATTTAAAAACCTTCATTTCAATGTGATAAAATCATTAAAAAAGTAATTTTTGCAATAAGCAATTAGATACAAAAAATGCTAATTTTTGAAGGCTTTTTGAGGTTTCTGCAATAACGACTTGACAAAATTAGTGGTACCACAGTTCAAATTAAAGGTTTTTAATTTCTCTACAATTTTTATTTGAAACTTTTCTTTTTAAAAAACATACCTTTCCTTCTAGATTTAAAAACCTGGTTTTTGTCAACGTTGGACTTCCCCTATTTGTTAACGCACACTTTTTAGAAATTTAAAAATATACAGGAATGCATAGCTTTTCCTTGCCTACAATAAGGAACAACTCCCGTCCGGTAACAAATTTATGTAAGGAAAATTATCTACCGACTGTATTAATTATAAAAAGGAAGACGTGTAGATATACTTGT
>NW_020439736.1:0-2035 GCF_000699045.2 Agrilus planipennis
GAACACGCAACCCACTCATTAAAACAGAACAAAACAGGTTAAACGCCCTAATCCGCCGCGAAGTCAACAACCATCAACAAAAAAGATGGCACGAATCTTGATCAAAATTAAATTACCATAACGGTTCCCAATTCTGGAAAAAATTCAAAACATTAACCGGGTAAAAATCAATTCCCATCAGCCACTTGATCGTCAATAATCAGATTTGTAACACACCCACAGAAAAAGCAAGCGCGTTTGCGGATGCAATTGAATTACTACACACCACACACACGGTCCCACAGCGTGACGCGGCACACATTAGATCCTTAAATTTACATACCACACAAGTACTTCAAACAGCATGCTACACCCAACACAACATTTTACGCGAATAACGAACAGAATAATTAAAAACCTACCGCCTTCAGCAATAGAATATCTTACCTGCATTTACAACGGTATACTTACAACCGGATATTATCCCACAACCTGGAAAAGCACGAATATAATAATGATACCTAAACTATCTCCCTAGTAAACAACTCCGGAAAAATATTTGAACGTATTATCGCGTCCTGTCTAACCGAATACTGCTATCACAACCATATCATTCCAAATTCACAAACAGCGTTCCGAAAGGGACGCTCCCTCCATGAGTCAGTCCTAAAACTCCAATCTGAAGTAACTTCGTACATAAACATAGGCGACTGCACACTTGCAATCGTCTTAGATTTCGAAAGAGCCTTCGACACTGTATGGCATAACGGCCTCTTGTACAAATTACTTCACATCAACCTTCCACCACACTTAGTGAAGATAATACACTCCTTTCTAACGAACAGACCCTCCCGAATCAAAATCGGTAATACTTTCTCGCGAACTTTCTCACTTAATGCAGGAGTACCACAGGGTACAGTGCTCGCCCCGCATCTCTATAACATATTCTGCCACGATCTATCCCAACCTATCGAAAACACCGTCAGCCTATGTCAACCGGCCTTAGTCAACACTTTTGCCACACCGAGTATGAAGCCAAGGTTGAAGAATCCGATTGCTGAAAGGAGAGCCGATTCTCAACCCTGGAAGTATATCACATCGTCCTGGAAGAACTACGCTTTTGAGGACAAGTTTCACAACTACAAAGGCATCTCTCTGAGAAATTTAACCATGACGTAATAGCCATCAAAACCCTAGGCGCTCCCAACGTTACAGAACAGAGATAGACCGAATCGGCACCGACTTCCAAGAAGCAGAACCCGGCAAGGACCCTTCCGAGCTTGCTGCCCTCATACCCTCCAGTTCAATAACACCCGCTACCCCGGAGTCCGACACTTTCATCTCGGGTTCCCCTGAAGACCTTCGAGCCCCGGACAATAGCTCACCGCAGCTAAGCTCATGGCCTCCCTTCCCGAACTCTCTACCGGACGACAACCGTAAATGACCCAGTAGTAGAATACCTACGGCTGCTGCTGTCCGACGACGCTACCACCATAGGGGACAACACACTATTACAACCCCTCCTCCATTTAAACGCCAATGCGGAAACCGTCCTGGACTCCCCAACCCCCGAAGGCTCCCGCTCATCAACACTCGAAGCGACGAGCCAGAGTCACCCGCTACCGACTAGCCTAGGAGCTCTACAAAACCAATAGAGTCATGCTTGCCCAAAAGGTCATCGACAGTCTTGATCTAGAGCAGCCGCCGACCACCTCCCATCCAAATCACCTTTATGGGGCTTACTCCCGGATCTTTGCCATGCCCGACATCGGCAAAGGCCTTCCTTCACTGTGGATGTCAAACCTTCTTCACAAAATCTTCACTTTGCTCCCGCCACCGAAGAGGACATCTGGAATCAACTACTAAGATGTCTGATACTGCTGGATCTGATGGTATGCGCCTGCGCGACGTCAACCATATACCCACTCGACGTCTGGCTCTTCTATTCAACTTTATGTTGCTTACTGGAGCCTCTCCTCCCACACTGCGCAAATGCCGTACCACCTTGATCCCAAAAGTGATAGCTAACTTCAACATCAACAACTGGAGGTCCATT
>NW_020439736.1:6273-8829 GCF_000699045.2 Agrilus planipennis
CTCAATCTTTTTATATTTGATTCGTTACAATGTCAAAACTCGCGTTACTCATTGCCAGACACACCGGACACCCCTAAACTATAATGATTCGTAATTATACTTTCGTTAAACTACAAAAGCTAAAATTTATATATGTTATTTGAGACACTATAAAATGTTGTTTTCTCAGTTCCGAGGGTTCTATTACGCGGGTATTACGCGTCTGGCGGGGTAATAATTACCCCACCAGACGCGTCGTAAGCATACAATAGATACGATTGCGAGGAGTATATGCGTTAACGGGTGCGAGTGAAATAGAGCGTCCGGTCCATTGCGATCTTTTACTGCGCATCATCTGTTGCACTCTTTATGTTATGTTTTGTGGTGAAAGGTTATGCTCATAGCAAACGTTGTATTATTTTCTGTGCAGTTTATAAAATAAATAAGATCTAATTATTATAAAATATCATGAGTGATGAAAAAGTATTAGTGTTGTTGTTTTGTTTGTCAAAAAAGTGGTGACGATTTAATAATATTTTGTGATGAGACTTTAAACAAATGTCAAACTATTTTAAAATTGAGAAAAATACAAAAACTTTTCCTAATGAATATACTGACTGTGACTATCACCGGGCATGTTATAACGCATTTGCAGGTCTCATGAAAAAATATTTTACTTCTGAATCTTTAAAATGAAAACCTGAATAAGCTGATAAATAACTACGGCATTTACAAGCAACAAAGTCTTAACGGGGAGCATGGTAAAACGTCACAACTTTATCTAATTTAATCCATCACTACTTAGACTTATCTCGTAGTATTCGAATTGGAGATTTTCAACTTTTCAAATCAGTCTTGCCTAAAATTACAAATATTTTTTTCATATGTAATCAACAGAACTATGCAAGGTGGACTGTAAAATACTATGATAATCTACTAAGAGTTGCTGAAACTCACCCCGATTTGTATGAAGGATTTCAAAAGGGCTGCTTTGGAATCAAAAGAACCACCAAACCATTTTCAAGACAACCTATTGACCCGGTACTTGAGCAAAGTATAAATGCAGACGCTGCAAAAGGGCTGACAGGTGTTATTCGCAATACGGCACACATGAACGTGGAAGAAACATTAAAAAGCCTCCTTATCTTTATTTCACATCACGATACACCACTGACGATCACCCTCTGATCATGGTACAAATTTAGATAGCGAAACATTCATAGAATTTTTCAGACTCCATAATATTAAACTACGAGTAACTAGTATAGGAAATTCTCGAGGAAATGCGTATGTTGAACGATTCCATTCCACACTAAAAGAGTCCATGCAAGCTCTAAAATTAGAGCATCCCAATAAGAACAATAATATTTTTATTAAATACGTCATAATAGCTTATATTAACGGAACATGTGCCGAATTGCAATATACCCATTTCCAAATAATTAACGAACATATTAATCTTAATCATCCACTGGAAATAACTAACGAAATCATTCTCAATAATTACGTTCAAGAACATAAAGAACTACATACAAAAATATTCAATCGACTTAAAGAAAAAAACTATTTAAATAGAGCTTTATACTTTAACGAATTTGGGATACGATTTTGTACACCTTTGCTACCTGTTACCTGTCAAAGCCACCACTACTCAGGTTTCATAGGCGAGGATTGTTCTTACCCGTATTGGGGATACAGATTGTAGAACTTTTACTGATCCCTTTGTAGTTGAACATCGTACGTTGTATAAGTATCTTCAAAATTATTTAGTTGATTTTCATAAAAAGCAGGGTGTATCTTCTGGTGGTTATCGCACAATTACTCAAGTAAATTGTAATTGGGCAATGCGTGTAGCCGAGTGGTGGAATTCTCGTGTTTGTGATTTACGGTCGTTTAAGCAGAAGGCTTTGTATTTATGGGGACCCCCAAATACGGGAAAGTCAACCCTTATTGAACGTTTTATTGGTTTGAAGTCCATGCCGTTTGTATTTTATCCTGATTTCGGTATGTTTCCATTTGAGGATTTAGATGTAAATTTTCATCAAGTGATTGTTTTTGAAAAATTTGACATGTCAAAATTTCATTGGCTCGTTTGAAGCGTTTAGTTGAGGGACGGAGCTATGCTCATCCTGTGAAAGGTCAAAGTTCAAAAATTATGTCGTTTAATGGACCGATTATATTTATTTCAAATTTTTTGTATAATGAAGATGATGCGTTTAATAGTCGTTTTTTGATAATTCACAGTGAGAATCCGTACTGGGAAGATGATGAAAAGGCAGTAACGATGGTAGAAAGGTTATCGCCCGTCCAGATATTATCGTCGCCGAGCATATCCAGGTCGTCTTCTACGTCGCCATTGGAAGCATCGCCTAGTAAGTTGACGCGCTATTCGAGGTCGAAAAAAAAAAACACCTAAACATAATGAGACTCGAACGGAATACGAAATACGAGTCTGCAGCGTAACGTTTACGCTACAACTAGTTAGCGCTTATCGTTGTATAACTCATAATATGAAGTTCAAGGGAAACTTTGAATCTATTCTTCTCGGGTATTTCTAAGTATTGCGCTTTAATACTT
>NW_020439737.1:0-3629 GCF_000699045.2 Agrilus planipennis
AAAATGTTTTAAATCATAAAAATTCCTGAACAAAAAATCTAAAATATAACATTGTTACGTAGTCGAGTATAGAAAAAGGATATATATTATTTTTTTCAGTAACAGATAAATAAGAAGTTGATGATGTTATCACTTCCTCTGCTCAATTATTTACATGATAATTTGTTGTTTGTACAAACGTTGAGTTAATTATTTTTAATTTTTAATCACCAACTGGTAATACTACATATTACATGGAGAAGCACTTTTAGGAATTTGTTTTGCTTTTTCATTCTTTATATCTAATAACTAGAAAAGAAATTATCAAAAGCTGTTGGTTCTTTTATTAAAAAATTTTCCACTACCGATATTGTGGAAACACCTATCTTTAAGCAGATATAAAATTACTAATAGGTAGTTGCATTTAAAGTTCTTATATGAGCTAGTAATGGTTAGACGTAGTTTAAAATGACCTGGGTTACGAAATTGGGTAGTGGCGTCATATTGCATTCACTTCAAAAACATCCACTCAACTGCTAACTATGTTAACGATGACGATGTCACAGCAAATGTTTTTAGTGAGATGTGAAAATCAATGACAGGGGGAATTTTGGCATTGCGCAACTCAAGGTCATGACCCATGAGACTCTTAACTACCTCTACTCGTCGTGGGTTCTCCAGAAGTATACATACATACGTGATAACAGTTTATTAACGCTTGAAACTCAAGAACTATGATTCTGATAAAAAAATTAAATTCTTAGAATTTCGATATCGTTTGAATGTCGCCATATTCGACTTTATTTGTATTTTTAGGATATACTACGCTTTGTTTCAACCTTTTAGAATGTGAGTTTCGCAAAATCCGCTGTCAATTTGCACATACACCTTGGCCAACAAATGCTTTCAAAATTTCATTTAAATTTTAAAACGACCCAACTGTATCTACGCTGCGTTGGTTTTATCGATCATTCGAAACTATCGACGTATCAACATATTATTTACAACATCTATTAAAAAAACAATACAACGTGTTTACTAGGATATTGCTCATTCAAAAATATAAATCGATTTATTAAATATCAAAAACTAACTTGTTTACTTTTCATACTACAAGGAAGCTGTCAGAAAAAAACTTCCCTATAGATATAGATAATACGCACATACGTTTAATACCACTTGTGAACGTTTTATCATTAACTATTTGGACGACGTCACTTTTTGTTATGTAATTAAACTAAACATATTCGAGGAAATAACGAATGTGATAATAAAGGAACAATCTATAATTTTCTAGGTAGTATAGCCTCATTCGCCGTTGGGCTGATATTAACATGGACATCGCCCGTATTCCCGAAACTTAACAACAGTACAGGTATCTTGGACGATAATCCTTTTGATGCACCCATTACCACTGAAGAACAGTCCTGGATAGCATCTTTTCTATCATGTGGAGCTATTTTTGGACCATTTGTAGCAGGATTCCTTGTCGATAGAATTGGACGTAAATGGACTTTAGTTTGCGCGTCTGGTGTTCCCCTAACAGCAGCATTTCTAATGTTAGCATTTGGTAGAACCCCAGTTGTATACTACGTGGCGAGGTTCATCGGCGGTTTAGGAATGGGGGTAGTTTTTACTGCTTTGCCCATGTATATAGGGGAAATATCTGAAGCACCAATAAGAGGAACCATGGCATCGTTTTTCAATATTTTTATGGTTAGTGGAGAACTAGCTTCTTACGCTTTAGGACCTTATATACCGATCATGTGGTTCAGCATAATTTGCGCTATATTTCCTGCTGCATTTGTGATTTTGTTCTCGCTTTTCCCGGACAGCCCTCATTATTACATTTCGAAAAACAATATTCCTGCTGCTGAATCATCCCTTGCAAAACTTAGGGGTACAGACACAGCGGGGATTAAAAAAGAGTTTGCTGTAATAAAGGAGAGCGTCGAAAACGATATGAAAAATAGAGGCACAATAGCTGATGTGATAAAAAATCGTGGTTTGAGGAAGGCCTTGTTGATATGCTTGGGGCTAGTAACCTTGCAACAATTGTCAGGTATCCAAACTGTTTTAACATACGTGACGAATATTTTTAATGCTTCTGGAAGCTCCATGGATTCCGACATTTCTTCTCTCATAGTTGGCATAGTCCAATTTGCGACAGGTTTTACGACCCCTGTGTTTGTAGACCGGCTGGGGAGGAAAATGCTGTTTTTGATATCAGCGGTAGGAATGGTGATATCGGAAGTACCACTCGGGGTTTACTTCTATTTAGAAGAGAATGACCATGATGTGAGCAATATCGGATGGTTACCTGTTGTTTCTATGATCGCTTATATTATTACATACAATTTTGGTTTTGGCCCGTTACCCTGGACGGTTATGGGCGAGGTATTCCCAGCTAATGTGAAAGCTGCTGCTTCTACAATAACGGCAAGTTTCTGCTGGATTATGGGATTCGTTGTAGTACGATTTTTCGGTAATCTACAAGACGCTGTTGGTCTGGGTATGACCTACTGGATTTTTTCAGCTTTCTGTTTCGTGGCAATATTCTTCACCCTTTTCTTCGTCATAGAAACGAAAGGGAAAACGTTTGCCGAAATTCAAGAAATATTAAACCGATGAGAGTGCTATTATAACGACTATTTTCCCAACTGAGTAATTGTAAAGCACGCAGCTGTTGTACCGAAAGACTATTACATAATACGTATTATTGTGATATATTATTATACTGAATAAGAGAGAGGAACAAATAAATTTATTTTGATACAGTTTTATTAAAATATGATAATCGATTGACAAACCCAGAGTTACTTTTCTAATTATAGGTATAATTTATTTAAAAGTGTGATATGTAGTAAAAGAATGAATAACAACAATGTTGTTTCGCAGAGTTTTTAATAAAGTTACCGGTTGAAAGAATCCGCTTCAATTTTATTTAATACCCTGAGAAGAGGATCCACAATAATATATTGTAAAACTATCAATAATAATAATGACAAAGCTTTTCATTGACCTCGCATCTTATACAAGTATCTCAGACGTATTGAAAATTCCAGGCACAATTGCTGGAATTGTCTAACAAAAGTGACCTTTGCTCTTTCAATTGATCCCTGGTAGGGGAGAGCGGTGTCTAGTGATCTCTTAAGGTAAACTATGTGGGATAAAATGATCCCGGAATACCTCAATATTATAAATTAATCACCATTAGCTTACTTTTATATTTCTTTCTGAAAAGAGAAAATTCATAAAAATGAAAAGAAATAAAAGGAAGGCGCTGAAGACAAAGGAAAAGCAAAACAGATGGGACTTTGAAAGGAAAAAAGTTAATTGGAATAACAAAAAGACTTGGGAAACTAGCAGCGAAGGTTCGGGTGACACAATAGGTATATGCTGCGAAAAATTTCGAAAAGTTCAGTAGGCTGGATTCAACGGACTACTTGTCAATAGGCACATGATGGGTGAGCAAGGATTAGCAGTAGTGAGGATGATTATACATACATGCCTAGATACGTGTAATTAATTTTTAACAATTTTATAAAAAAAACATTATGAAAATGTATAAAATAAAGTTTGGAACTAGTACAAGTATTTTACCTAAAAATTAAATTTACTAACAAATAGACAAAAGTAACGTTAAATAT
>NW_020439737.1:8061-9019 GCF_000699045.2 Agrilus planipennis
CGGCAGCGTTCGACATCTGTCTCTCTCCTACTTGAGTGAGCGATGCGTCCGCGTGGACAGCTGCTATACAATAATACATTTCCATTTACCTCCTTCTCTATATCCATACAAAATATCTATCAAACAAATAAAATTAAAATTTTCTTTTGAAAAATGAAACCATTCCATCAGTATTTTCTTATGACGTTGTCACGTTCAACTACCGTCAGTAAACCGACTTTACAGACAACCAATTTTTTTAGATCAACTAAGTTCACATTTTCTTTGATAACCATCTAATTTTTCAATTAAATTACCTCTTTTAAGCTTCTTCAACTACTTACGTGTCTGGGGCTCACAATTTTAGATGCTTTTAACTCACATTAGACTGGAGTTCCGCCCATTATGTTCTTTATATATCTACCCATCTACCTTGGTCCTGTTACACCATCACACTTTCTGATTAGGCGAAAATATATACAACTTCCTGGAACAGATGTTCAAAGTATTCTCGAGATTATACTCAAATTTCAACACATCCAGCAAGTCACTCGACATTTTTGGACCAGTTCGAGTCGCAAGGACTTACATCAATTGTAAGTGCGAATCAAATAGAAGAATCTTTCACAGCAATATCTTCGAGTAGGTGATCTGGTACTTATTCGAGAAAACAATGAACCGACCATGGAGTTGGAATAGGTGAAATCGTCAGGGTCGTGCTTCTAAAAACAAGGATAAAGTAAGTTATTAATTGGTTGAAATTGGTTGTATCGTGCATGCCTTTCAAGGCGGTTGGGGTGTTAGGATTTATGACTGCCTACTACTACATATACGTAAGTAAACTTTGTATAATTAGGGGTAGAACAAAATTAATGAAATGGTACAGGCCTGACGCTGGAAGCTGGCGGAAATTTTAAAATGGCGTGGATGCGCGGTGGCAAAAGTAGGCAGTTTTAGGTATAAAGATTGCAACCCTCAT
>NW_020439738.1:0-634 GCF_000699045.2 Agrilus planipennis
TAAAATCCGCCTACTCCACCATTATAGTTTTTAAAAAAAAAAGCACTTGACTTTCCTGGATTTAATTTTCATTTAATATTTGATGTTTAAAAGAATTAGTTACTAGAGAATTTTCCTGGTAGTTTTTCCATGAAAACGACAATGAAAGGCATACCACTTTTATTAAACGACATTTTAACAATTTTTTTAAAAATAGTTTGTATATAAGACTTAATAGTAGAATATTTGTTAAAAAGACCAGAAACAATTCATCATCATCATCATAAGGCCGTCAGTCCTAAGACTGGTTGGACCCGTACCTCCACTCTTTCCTATCCTGAGGTAAACTTCGCATTTCCCTAAAACTAGAACAACTCACATCCTTAACTATTGGCGAACAGTAATCTAACCTAGGTTTACCTCTACCCGTCCTAACGCCTGTTTCCGCCTCTAATATGTCTCTGACTAGACATTCATGCCTAAGAAGGTATCCTACCAACCTATCTCGCCTATTTTTAGTTGACTTCCATAGAGTCTTCTGTTCTCCTATTCTTTCCAATATCTCTTCATTTCTAACCTTTTCTACCCACGATATCCTCATCATCCGCCTATAACACCACATTTCGAACGCTTCTAACCTTTTCTTTTCCGCCGC
>NW_020439738.1:3822-8369 GCF_000699045.2 Agrilus planipennis
ACTTAAGTATAAAATACTTTTTAAGAAAACCTTATAGGCATTTGCTCATTTCATATATATATTCTTCCTTATTTGCCTTTATCAACCGTTTTAATTCAAGAAAAGACACTGATGCCAAAATAGTTTGTTTACCGTGAATGATCAGAACCAAAACAGGGGTTACAGATAATTTTATTGATGTATAATCAACATTAATCATTACACATCAAAATATTTACAACCCCATTTCGTTTCCGATCTTTTACAAATTGTAATAAGAGAAAGAAATGGAATCCATAGTTTCTTTAACTTTGAGTTCATTTAATAAGTGAAGTTTTTCGAATCGTTTTCTAAGAATTTTGAATTATATGCATTTATTAAACGACTATACATAATCTCAGTAGGTATTTGTGAAAAAAATACCAATTGAATCTGACAGCGGAAACTTGAAAAACATTTTTTATGAATATGCAAAATAGATTTTCCTTTTGTATTTTAAATGCTACGTATTTTCAAAATACTTTTTTCAAATAAATATTTTTTTGTCGTGCCTATTTCATTTTCTACATTTACTTAATTATAAAATATTTTGTAGGCATTTGCTTATTTTTCAAATACAGGAGTTTTCTAGAAATGGAATATATAGTTTCTTTAGCTTTGGGTTCATCTAAAAGAGAAGTTTGTCGAATCGACTTCCATGAATTTTTGATTATAGGCATTTATTAGCACACAACATTATCTTGTAGTTTTCACTTTTACACAGCTGGCGTATATCAATTGGATATTTTTTTGCAAGCTGTTTTGTCGTAATTCATAGAATTTCGTAGTTCTTTGCTAAAGGTACGATAAGTGATGATTTGGCAGGTGCTAATATCATTAAGGATCTTCAAAATTCCACAGACCATGACATTGAACCCGGAAAACAATATTGATACAATATTTTAGATTATCCATTTCCAAGGAATTTAGAATTTTTTGGGCTCTCTTCAATTAAAGAATCAGAAGGCATTTATGGAATGCCTCTTTGACCCCTTTCTAAGCTTCTAATACCTTAAATGACCACATAATATATAATATATAATGTTTGATCGATGATAATAGCAAAACTTTTAACGGCAAAAATCTATTTTCCATTTTACAAATAGAAAATACAGGTTTGGTCATGAAAACTAAGCTGTTGTTACGGTTAAATACAGAACGGTTGCAGAATTCTCTATATTTTTGTTAGGACAAAAAACGCTTTAACTCACGCAACCTTTGTGACCCTTCCACCAAGCATCAGGGTTCCTCAGAACAGCTTTTGGGAACCGCTGGTCTAAGGAAAGTTTCGATAGTCAGCTATATAGTTATGATTGCAAGATAAAAACGCCTTTTTTTTAACCAACATCTCCTAGACCAGGGATGGCGAACCAATGGCACGCGTGCCATTAGTGGCACGCGACACAATATTTTGGGCACTACACTAATTTCAATCACAAATTTCCTTATGCACTACGAAAAAAAGTCTGAAGTAGGTATTCTATGACGAGCAACCCTGAGTGAAGCTTCACGGCATAGAGATGTCATTCGCGCTTTTGAGAAACTGCCAGTTTTCAAGAACCACGTCATCATAAGAATCTACAAGTAATTTCCAAATTTGAAAAAATATAACAACAATTTAGGAATACATGAGAAACTAGACTAAGATCAAGTTACTGAATAATTTGTTTCTGTGATTGATTCTTTAATCAAGGAATTTTCAGCGAGATTTTCTCAGTCCAGAGAATTATCGGAAATACTCAAGTTTATGTACAATGATGTGACGTCATTTGATAAACTGAATTTGTCCCAATTCAATAGGCTGGAAATTGAAGAATATGAAATGCGAAAGAAAAGTGGTGTTTTTGTTTATGGACACCCGATGCCTTGCTGGAGCCCGCCCAAAGAAATTATTTCATAAACCCCAAAACAACTGACTTGAATTCTTTTAATTTAATTTACAATTAGTTTGTTAATAATGTACTGTACAAAATACGTATTCAATAAGCTTCTTTGCCATTAAACAATTATTGATAATGGAAGGTAATAATTTATTTCACGCGAAATTTTCGTCACAATTAAACTAATTTAAAGGAAAGTAATCTCATGAAAGTGCCGAAAAACTATCTATCAATCGCAGAACATTTTGCAGTCACAGTAATTCCCCGGAAGAAATTGGCTCCGGTGTGTGTGTGTGAATGGAACCACAGCTCATAGCACACAACTTTTTTTTATGCTTTGGAAGTATCCGTTTTTTTTTTTTCGTAATTCTTTTGTGTGAATCCTCGGTCGTGAAAGCAACTTTCACTGTTCGCAGAACACGATATATATAAGCAATAACTAATCGCGAGATGCTTGTGGACGATCTGACAACGGAAGGCGCTTTTTAGTTCGTTAAAACCATAAAGTACCTACTACCATTGCGTGCAAAGAGGCGCGGTGTATTCTATACCATACAAGAGTGCTGTGAAAAAAGAAAAAAAGAAAAACACTGAACCATTTCACTCTACTTAACGTTAATCGTTTATTAGCAGTTTTCTTTTGGATGGGGAATAATTATAACTTTACGTATATTTGGCAAAACTGAAAATAGTACAAAAATTACAATTAAGGTAAAAGGCCCAGTTTCTGACACTCTATGAGTGACAGCTGAGATTATATTACGATACTAAAATAATATTTNTACTAAATAAATAGCAAGTTGAGGTAAATTATTGTTATGTAGATTTAGAATTCAAAAATGTTTGATATTTAGTACCAGACGTGCATGATATTTACGAACAAGAAAACGGTTGTATTCAATACCTTTATATCCAATTAATACGTAAGTGCATGCTTGCATTGCCTTATCTATACGGCATGCAAATACATTTGTAAATGTTCGACATGCCAATTATTACGTTGTTTAATTCCTATCTCGGACTCCTACCAAAATAAATTAATATTTGCATTACAGCCTGACAGACCATAAAACACTTCATTTTATTATTATCATGTAAGCCGCTATCTGCAATAATAATAAGCTGGTACATGTAATTAATTTTTACGTTAACTTACGTAGTTGGATGCTTTTCGACTATAAGCCTCAATTGTTTTGATATGAATTTTAGTGAATTACAAAAAAAATCAGTTTCAGAAAGTCTTTCAATCTTTTAATTTTGGCCTTTTTTGTTTACATAGATATGGTATTAACTTTATTTAGGACTTGTTTTTGTTTCCCTAACAGTATTTTACTATGATTAGGGTAGTTTTGCTTGATATTGTTATGTTGATTTGAGATAGAATGATAATCTTTTTTTATGGTATCTATATACATTTAATAACGTATTTACACTAAATTCAAACTGACAACTTAATTGGGATGGTTAATCATATTGCTGTTACTTGATAATTAAAAATCTTACGGAAATTGAGATAAATTGATAAAGGTTCGACAGATAAAGATTCATTGTTTGAACGATATTGATGCTGAATGCTGATCCGATACTGGTTATAATTTCTTACCCTAGTTAAAATTAAATTAAAAGTATTTCGGTCGGTTTCAAAGAAAAAGAAAGTGGAGGGTGTGAGCTACTAATAAACAAAGTCACGGAGTCTAGGAGGACAAATAGACCGATGTTTAGGTGTCAATAACTGGGTCTTTTACCTTACATGTTTTATACACGATCGAAAAATTTTGTTCAGTAGTTTAATTACTTAATAATTTATGCCATTTCTCCAGCACACTTGTCTTTATAAGTGTGAAATTATGACCAAAGGATCTGATGAACAGATATACATACAGGATGTCCCAAGCAAGCGGGTTTCCTCAATAACTGCTGTAGTATTTAAATTTAACGAGCAATTCGAAAATGCAATAATAAATGGGGCATTCCATTTGAAAAAATGAAATTATAGGTATATATTAGATATTAATTTCAACTTGATAGCTCCACAAGTTCCTAAGAAAAATGGTCTTGACAGACAAACAGTCAGTCAGACGGATAAGAGAGTGATTCTATAAAAGTTCCGTTTTTTCCTTTTGAGGTACAGAACGTTAAAAAGCATTGCTCTCCCCAAAGTGCCTATAAGTTACATTCTGATAAATACGACGATTACTTCGGCTTATTTAAGCTACTCATGCAAAATTTACGTTGGATGCCAAATCGGAGCTACCTAAGCCAACTAAAACTTAAGCTACTATGCCTTAAATGGGGCAAATAAAAAGTACTAGAAGAAGAACAACTTCGAAAAGACGCCTTGTGGTGAATATCTAAGCCAGTCCTGATTTTCCTATTCGCAACGCGTTGTTGTACGGGTGCGAAATATGGGCAGTGGGCGCGGCGGAAAAGAAAAGTTTAGAAGCGTTCGAAATGTGGTGTTACCGGTGAATGATGAGAATACCGTGGATAGAGAAGGTTAAAAATGAATAGGTATTGGAAAGAATAGGAGAACAGAGGACTCTATGGAAGCCAATAAGAAATAGGCGAGATAGGTTGGTAGGACACCTTCTCAGGCATGAAGGTCTAGTCAGAGACATATTAGAGGCAGAAACAGGAGTTAGGAGGGGT
>NW_020439738.1:9918-11774 GCF_000699045.2 Agrilus planipennis
CTAAATAAATAGCAAGTTGAGGTAAATTATTGTTATGTAGATTTAGAATTCAAAAATGTTTGATATTTAGTACCAGACGTGCATGATATTTACGAACAAGAAAACGGTTGTATTCAATACCTTTATATCCAATTAATACGTAAGTGCATGCTTGCATTGCCTTATCTATACGGCATGCAAATACATTTGTAAATGTTCGACATGCCAATTATTACGTTGTTTAATTCCTATCTCGGACTCCTACCAAAATAAATTAATATTTGCATTACAGCCTGACAGACCATAAAACACTTCATTTTATTATTATCATGTAAGCCGCTATCTGCAATAATAATAAGCTGGTACATGTAATTAATTTTTACGTTAACTTACGTAGTTGGATGCTTTTCGACTATAAGCCTCAATTGTTTTGATATGAATTTTAGTGAATTACAAAAAAAATCAGTTTCAGAAAGTCTTTCAATCTTTTAATTTTGGCCTTTTTTGTTTACATAGATATGGTATTAACTTTATTTAGGACTTGTTTTTGTTTCCCTAACAGTATTTTACTATGATTAGGGTAGTTTTGCTTGATATTGTTATGTTGATTTGAGATAGAATGATAATCTTTTTTTATGGTATCTATATACATTTAATAACGTATTTACACTAAATTCAAACTGACAACTTAATTGGGATGGTTAATCATATTGCTGTTACTTGATAATTAAAAATCTTACGGAAATTGAGATAAATTGATAAAGGTTCGACAGATAAAGATTCATTGTTTGAACGATATTGATGCTGAATGCTGATCCGATACTGGTTATAATTTCTTACCCTAGTTAAAATTAAATTAAAAGTATTTCGGTCGGTTTCAAAGAAAAAGAAAGTGGAGGGTGTGAGCTACTAATAAACAAAGTCACGGAGTCTAGGAGGACAAATAGACCGATGTTTAGTTAACAGAAACCGTAGGGGTTCCACCATTAGTACCTAGATATTATAACATGTTTAGAAATACATTAAAAAAAGGCAATTAAGTAATAAACTTAAGTTCTTCGATAAAATTCAACAAATGAAAGTACGCTACGATAGATTTTATGATGAACTACAACGACAAAGAAAATTTTATAGATATATAATCAAATTCTAAAACTAAACACAAATAAATCTTGAAATGTATACATTTAAATTGCTAAGTAACCATTGAATTCAATCCAAAGATGAAGCAAGATTAATAATCTTATTCTGCTATTATGCGCGAATGCCGCAAGTGGCGATCAATACCGGCGACAACGTTAACGTAGCTATTAGCTACGCCATATATCAGGGGTTAATGTTACGAATTACTTTCTTAATTTTGACACTATTGTTTCATATATAGCTTATTTAATTTTCTCAAAAGAATTCCTGAAGATGCTTATTATATGGATAACCGAAACTTCAAGACATCTAATTAGGATGACTGTCAATCTACAAAACGAAGAATTACTGTGAAAGCCTTTAACAAATTAGTTTTTTATGTTTTAGAATTAGACAAATTGAATGTTAAGATAGAGTGGAGGAACATTAGTTACGAAGTATTTTTAAGTTGGTTACCTACCGATTACAAGGATTCGTTCTATTCCGTTGCGTTTCGGAAATGATAATAATCACTGAACAAATAATAGGTAAGTTAAAACAAACAAGACAAAACGGTGGAAAGCAGAATCGTCAAACTGCAACAAATCTGTATGGCTACAGGCAAAATAGCTCCGGAATACGATTGGAACTACGAAGATATTGCACAAACAATTGTCCGATAAGTGCGCACATTAGGCAAAGAAGGATGTGCAAAAGATGAAGATATACGATTATGGTGGAATAAAGGTAGAACA
>NW_020439739.1:0-1918 GCF_000699045.2 Agrilus planipennis
GATGTCTTCGAAAAATTTCCAATTTCAAATCTCCAACACAAAGAGGAAGTAATCGTACAAAGACTCCGACTAGGCCACTCAAATCTAACTCATGTAAATTTATTTAAAAAAAACTCCCTCCGATATGTACAAAATGTGATATGAACCAGTGGAACACATTATCAACGACTGACCTGCACTGACTACATAAAGAAGAAAACATAGTTTTGCTACATCGTTTAGTGAAAACTTAAATTGCCCAAAACTAGATGAAAATTTCTTCGAGATTCCACATTGCACGACAGAATGTAAATGTTTGGATCATGTAATAGTACCATGTATAGTCGCTCAATGTGACTTAAAACTATTAGGTACACAATAAAGCTTTCAACAATTTTCTATGCGTGGACAAAAAGCAGAGCTTATCATTAACGAAGGTAAATAGAAATAGTTTTGAAATGTCTTAGAAATTTACATCAGGACCTTTTTGAAAAACTATCTGTATAATTTCCCTAATCCCCAAAGAAACAGGCGGATATAGCTCCGTTAGTCTAATCCAAAATAAATGAAAACATTTTTAAATTTTGAAAGAATAAACAAATTCTAATGAAAAGCTGGAATCTTCATCAATTATCTAAAAATCTAAATGACTGTTTAAGAGGAATTCACGAAATATATAACAAAAACACAAAAAATACAGTAGAATTCTACAAAAAGTTTCTCCACAAATCACCTTATATTCCAAAGAAGTAAACCATTGCTGAATTTCAGAAAAACCGTTAAGTATAGGTATAACTGATGAGGTAATTGTTGTATAATTATAAAAGCTAGTTGCATTTGAAAATAAAATTATAATTATTTTCCTTGGCATATTTTAATAATGAAAAGTATGCGCAAATGAAATAAAGGATTTAATTACAAAACTAATTCCACTTCATCAATTAATCATCAACAGTTACAAAAAACTTTTTAAGGAACATACTTATAACGTTATTACAGTAATTATATATTTATACAAAAGAAATATATGTTATACTATAATAACATTCATATAAATGAAGACAATAAAGAATTAGATATACAATTTTCAGTACAAATTATTAAACTGTAAAGAACAAAATATATGCATATCTGAACTACAAAATTAGTTAGTAAAAGGTCCGGATAGTATGTTATAAATTATAAGTTAATTTGCTTGTATTACCCATATTGGCAAATAAGTCATGAGTCTTAGGGAAGAATAATGAACTGGGGGGGTGTGTAACAAAATTAAATACAAATTGAGACCCGCTTAATTAAATGCGGTCAACAAATAAAAAAGTAATTGCAATTATTTTTGTAGTTGTTACAATTTTGTAAAAATTCATTTAAGACTGATCCAACTATTTTTACAATACGAGTTTTCCAAAGCTTAAAGTGTACGAAAAATAGTTGCTGTACACGGAGACAAAAATCTTCGAAAAATTACCATGCTCATCACTATAAAATAGATGCAAGCAAGAACAAAATAATAATATTTTTTTAAGAGAACCTTATAAACCACAATAGATAGCATATAAATTTTTGTGTTGGTAATTTTTTCATTGTCAGTCAAAGACACCAAGATTATGAGTCAGCATTGTAATTTTTACAATATTTTTCTCTCCATGTAGATGTGATAATTTTTGCAAAACCCTAATTCTTCTGTATGGCCCATAGTTTTGCCGATAAAACTTTTTGTTTAAATAAAATAATGAATAATAATAGATGTAAGAGTCATGTATTGACAAAATTCAGTTTTAGTTTAATTATTTTCTTAAGAAAACCTTATAAATTACCATACAAAGCATAGGAATTTTTGTGCGTTAGTAATTTTTCATTGCATTGGAAAATAAAATTATTATAATTTTACTTGGCATATTTTAATTATGAAACGTATGCGCAAATAAAATAAAGGACA
>NW_020439739.1:3183-4489 GCF_000699045.2 Agrilus planipennis
ACGTATGCGCAAATAAAATAAAGGACATAGGATTTAATATTAATATATAAATTCCACTTCACCAATTAATCATCAACAGTTACAAAAAACTAATAACGTTATTACAGCAATTACTTATTTATACAAAAGAAATAGATGCTTTACTATAATAAAATCCATATAAATGAAGACAATAAAAAATTAGATATACAATTTTCAATACAAATTATTAAACTGAAATCGATCGGCTTATAATGATTAATGGAAATAAAAATATAAATAGTAATGTAAATAAGGATTACTCTAAACTTACATCCTTATAAAACTAAAGAAAAGTAAGCATGGGAAATTATGTGTATGGCTAACACGGACTTTCCAAAAATTAACATTCCCTGTGACAAGCAAATTGCTTATTAAAATTAGTTCGAATTTTTTACTTTATTCTGCAGTACCTATTATGTTTTCTGGAATTAGTTAGATGCTTTCAATTACCCAGTTTTTCCTAATATACTAAATATATTTTAATTTAAATGATGTACTGTCAATTATATACATATTAAACTAGCTTTTCCCCGCGGCTTCGCTCCCAGAAATTAATATTCTTTCTCTATAAAACCTTTTAGCTCCCAATTCACCCTTACAACGTTTTAATTTTGTGTAATGTCGCCATCTTTCAAATACAAACGTAGCAACAACACGTATTTGCTTAATTTCAGCAATGAGCATCCTTCGAGTAAATCCGAGTACAAATAAAATGTAGCCCATGGAAACGTTGCAACCTCTTTTCATTTGATTAATAATATCAAACAGCATATATACCAAGTTTCAAGTAAATTCAACCATAAATAAAGTATGTCCCAAACAAAAATTGCAACACCTTTCCCTTTTTTAAATTGTCGAGATAGATCTTTCAGAAATTAAATGAGAGACCATTAAAACAAAGTTTCAAGTAAATCTGATCACAAATAATATGTTCCATTTAAACATTGCAACTCCTCTTCACCACTCATCCCCCCCAACAGAGATTGAATTTTTTAATCAATTTCAAGTAAATCGAACCAAAAACAAACATGCAATCTTAACAAATGAAAGGCTAGACTGATGTTTTGACTGATAAATTTTTTGTTTTGCTGTCAATTTCGTTTTGTCATTCCATGTCAGTTGCGTTTACATATACCACATTTTTCTCGTGGAAAGTGATAAAAAGTATCCTATGTCCTTCTCCCGGTTGTAAGATACCTCCCCATCAATTTTCAGCCAAATCGGTTCAGCCGTTCTTGAGTTATAAGTGAAGTAACTAACACGACTATCTTTTATATATATAGAT
>NW_020439739.1:5295-8801 GCF_000699045.2 Agrilus planipennis
TTTTGCTCCTGAGCTACGTCAAAGTTTTGGCCATGTGATAGTATAGATAGCATAAATGAAGGCATAAGTACAAACTTTTTTAACTATTTTTAGAGTTTGATCATTACTAATAAAGTAAAGTTTTAAAAATAAAAGCACTATGTACTTGCAATTAGTAAACAGAAAGTTATACCTGCAGTAAAATATTAAATGGTGAAATACGCTTTTAAAATTCCTCGAAATAATTTGTAATTAGATATACCACAAATAGAAAATCTGCGTCCATTATTTTATGCATAAAATACGACTTTCATTTCAAAATTCCAAATTAACCGAAGACAGGCTGAACTTTGCGAATAGGATTTGCTAGGTTTTAAAAACAATTCTGTATAAATAATGTGATTAAACACGTTGTCTGATTTTGAAAAGGTTTAAATAAATAAATAAGTAACAGTTCTTTATCATAGCAACATTGATATGCCATGTTACAATGAAAAATATTATTTGGCATTTTATAAAAGCCTAAAGTTTGTAGGTTATCATCTTATTCCCAAAATTTCTAGATGCAGGCCAGAGATGTAGTGATTTATTTGAATTACTTGCATTTAAATATTTTTTTGAGAAAAGCATTTTGTATTTTATTTAAAATATTTATCTAAACGTATTTTCTATTTGTAAAATGCAAAATACATTTTTGCCGTTAAAGATTTTGCTAGTATCACCGGTCAAATATTATAAAAAACGATGAATGAAAGTTGCTCACATTGGTTTTTGAAGGTATTAGAAGCTTAAAAAGGGGACAAAGAGGCATTCCATGAATGCCTTTTAATTCTTTAACTGAAGAGCCCGAAAAATTCTAAATTTCTTGGAAATGGATAATCTAAAATATTGGATCGATATTGTTTTCCGGGTTCAAAATATTTCGATATAAAATGAATGATGTTGAGTTAAAAATATTTTGCAAATACGGATTTTGCATTTAAAATTTTATTTTGTGTTTTACATTTGAAATAACAAATCAAAAAGGCACTTGCATTTTGTATTTAAATACTTTTAAAAAATCATTTTGTACATCTCCAACTTTAACGTGTACATTAAGTTGATTTTCAAGAATCGCATGATACAACTCTTGATTGAAGCAATTTAACAAATCAGATTTTAATTTCTCTAAATTTAATTTTTCGAATACCTACATGTGTGTGGTAAATCAACTACTTGTTTTAGCTAATTTATCTGAAATATAACATAATTTCATACTTCAATTATGTATCTTTTGGATGTTTTTTTTTTTGAAAATGTTTTTATATTATCCATATTTAAAAAAGAAAAACGGAATCTTTAAAAAAAAATTCTTCACGATAATTACCCATTTATGAGAGAAATTAATGACAACAAAATTAATTAATTACCAAAAATAAATAATCAATTTAATAAAGGTACTTATCATTGCATTTTTAAATGAAAACATTCAGTTGTTAAAATACCTATTCCTATATTCTCGTATTATTTTTCTTTGTCCTAATATTTCTACTTTTACATTTATTTCGCATAGCAACCTTCGAACGATATGAGTCAACACGCCAAGCAAAAAACTCTGAAGAGATAACAACAACACGAAAACAAGTATACGTTGTAAATAAGTAAGTTTAAAGCAGATTGTATTATAACTTGTCCCTTTCCCCGCTTCCTCGAAAAAGAATAAACGGCAAACAATCATTACAAAAGACACGGATTTATGTAGAAAAATATTTCGACCATTATATTACAACAGACCATCATTATTGTATTAATTTTAAAATCTGAAAAACGAACTTTGAATAATACGAAAGTTATAGCAATTTTTACTATCAGAAACTGCAAAGTTTTAGATTCAGAAGTTAGACTGAAGAGCACCCTTACAAAAAAATTGATTTCACACATTTTGTCCTCGTCCTCTTTAAATAAAATTATCTAAATCGGATAAACGAATTTTGATTAATAAGCAATTTACAGTGCTTGTAATTATAACTATCAGAAATTCCAAAGTTGTACGTTTAAAAGCAAGCGTAAAAAGGGTTACAAAATATATGACTATATACATTTTGTTTCCGTTCTCTTCAAACAAAATCATTTAAATCGGATAAACGAATTTTGAATAATAAGCAAGTTTCAGCGCTTGTAACTTTAACTATCAGAAATTGCAAAATTGTAAGTTCAAGAGCAAGTGTAAAGAGTACCCTTACAAAATATATGATTGTATACATTTTGTTTTCGTCCTTTTCAAACAAGATTATTTAAATCAGATAAACGAATTTTGAATAATAAGCAAGTTATAGCGCTTGTAACTTTAACTATCCAAAATTGCAAAATTGTGAATTCAAAAGCAAGGGTAAAGAGTACCTTTACAAAATATATGACTATATACATTTGTTTACGTCCTTTTCAAACAAAATTATCAACATTTGACAAACGAATTTTAAATAATATGTAAATTAATACATCTACGCAGTTAAAAATTCATAGCTCCTCNTTTTGCTCCTGAGCTACGTCAAAGTTTTGGCCATGTGATAGTATAGATAGCATAAATGAAGGCATAAGTACAAACTTTTTTAACTATTTTTAGAGTTTGATCATTACTAATAAAGTAAAGTTTTAAAAATAAAAGCACTATGTACTTGCAATTAGTAAACAGAAAGTTATACCTGCAGTAAAATATTAAATGGTGAAATACGCTTTTAAAATTCCTCGAAATAATTTGTAATTAGATATACCACAAATAGAAAATCTGCGTCCATTATTTTATGCATAAAATACGACTTTCATTTCAAAATTCCAAATTAACCGAAGACAGGCTGAACTTTGCGAATAGGATTTGCTAGGTTTTAAAAACAATTCTGTATAAATAATGTGATTAAACACGTTGTCTGATTTTGAAAAGGTTTAAATAAATAAATAAGTAACAGTTCTTTATCATAGCAACATTGATATGCCATGTTACAATGAAAAATATTATTTGGCATTTTATAAAAGCCTAAAGTTTGTAGGTTATCATCTTATTCCCAAAATTTCTAGATGCAGGCCAGAGATGTAGTGATTTATTTGAATTACTTGCATTTAAATATTTTTTTGAGAAAAGCATTTTGTATTTTATTTAAAATATTTATCTAAACGTATTTTCTATTTGTAAAATGCAAAATACATTTTTGCCGTTAAAGATTTTGCTAGTATCACCGGTCAAATATTATAAAAAACGATGAATGAAAGTTGCTCACATTGGTTTTTGAAGGTATTAGAAGCTTAAAAAGGGGACAAAGAGGCATTCCATGAATGCCTTTTAATTCTTTAACTGAAGAGCCCGAAAAATTCTAAATTTCTTGGAAATGGATAATCTAAAATATTGGATCGATATTGTTTTCCGGGTTCAATGTTATGGTCCATGGAATTTTGAAGTTCCAAATTGATATCAGCACCTGCCAAATCACTTCTTATCGTACCTTTAGCAAGGAACTACGAAATTCTATAAATTACGACAAAACAGCCCACAAAAC
>NW_020439740.1:0-1003 GCF_000699045.2 Agrilus planipennis
ATGATTCAGTTTGCTAATTAATGTATAGGATTCACAATTAATTGAATAATTAATATTACGTGAAACAAGAAATTACTCAGGAGTCTTAATGGAAGGTCAAACATTAACAGAGTTATGTACGGCCTAAAGAACTTGATTCTTTGTTCACACAGACAGCGAGAAGAACTGATGATGTAATTTTAGCTGTTACGCAATTACGCTGTTAGAATGAGAAGAACAAAATTGTTTTGTTTGTTGTTAAAATAAGTTGAAGGCGAGCATGCGGCAAGCGAAACAGATCGGTTATCTTATTGAAAACTGAATGGCTCGCGAAATCATAAAAAGAAAGACACGTCAGTCAACGATTGCTACCAAGGGACCGGGTGTCTGTCTGTTCCCTGCTTGTTTGTATGCGTGTGCATGATGCCATGATTTTGATTAATGGATCTCGAGAAAAACGCCGTCGATTATTACTTTGTAAATGCTCTTGGGAAGAACAACAAAACCGTTTCTCGCAGAAGTACACAGAACAACTTAAATACAACAGGTGTTATTAATCTTGTCTACGATCGGAAATAAAAAGAAAAAGCAAATGGATCGTTCGCATTCGAGGAGATCGTTGAAAAAGGGCGCTACTTTATAAGTACCAACAAACGTATACCGCTGCGAAATACTCTTAGTCGACCATGTAAAATATTAATATCAACAATTACCTTCTCCGCAAGACAGTAGCAAAATATTGCATATCATAATATATTTTGGGTAACGGTCTAGATGATGGCGCGGAGGGGGTGGTGGGATCGAAAGAGGAGGTCTCCCCTACCACTGTACCATAAAAGGTTCCTGGCGGTCTCACCCCTAGAAACGTTTTGGGGGTTGACAGTCGATTATTTTGACAATTTTCATATACTATAATTCAAATAAAATTCAATAAAATAATTATTTTCAAGCGGGTGGAGGTGGGGGATCGAAAGAGGGTGGTCACTTGAACAAAACCCGACAACTTTTAAAGATTATTGACAGG
>NW_020439740.1:1499-9001 GCF_000699045.2 Agrilus planipennis
TGACTATATAAATATTTACATGCCTAGAAATGTATAAAAATTGGCATATTTATTAACTTTGAACCCCCATAAATTTTTATGGGGGTGAGACCGCCACGAACTTTTTATGGTACAGTGGTGGGAGAGACCTCCTCTTTCGATCCCCCATCATCTAGACCTTTACCATATTTTGTTTATTAGAGAATAACACTTATATTTCGCGTTAGACGGCAAAAAATATTAGAGCATCATCCATCCAAGTAATACGGCCGATGGTATAATGTGAAATCACGTACTCGCATCGTATCGTCTGAATCTTGTAGGGGAGTAAAAGCCCCGCCTGTCTTACGTCATAATCATCATCAATCCTACTAATTTTCCGTGGATTTAAAATACGTGTAACAGATTTTCCGTACGGTCGGTTAAAATTTTTCCCGCACTGTATAACTGACGAAAGTATACGACGAATAACAAGAAAGAAATCCGATTATTATTATTAATCGGAAGAAATCCTGCGAGTCTGAGAGGAAACATTTTTATTTCGTATTAATGTAGTCACGTGTATAAAAAATAATGGGTATAAATAATTCTTACTTCAATAAGCAATATTTCTTCCCGCTGATTAAATTGGTTTAACGTTTTTGCATGCGAGATTCCCGTCGCTATTCAATTACCAATTATCTACATTTTTAAATCGACTTGTCAGCCTGCAAAAATACAAAGTCATCTTTAAAATTTTAATAGGGATTGTAAATGCGCTTGTAGACCGGAATAAATAAATAAGAAAACGATACGCCGCTGAGTCCAGGCATTAAATGTCGAATTAAAGATTCGGTTTCGGGTTTTATTGAAGAACAAAACAATAAACAACTGACAAAATTAATGTATCTCAATTGTTCACGGTAATTACCAATTAGTAACTTTCAAAAATCGCATCAAAATCTAACTTTTATTCTTGTTCTTGACATTTACGACACGAGTTTATACTGGGTGTCCCTGGGTGTGATTAACACCAATTGGAGAGATTTTTGACTTCGTATTTTATCCAAAAGTGTGATGTTCGTAACGAAAGTAACGGATTAAAATATTTGTACTCTCTTCTATTGTTATTTATTATATGTACTGTGGGCCAGGATGGAAGGAGTAGTAGGGATATAAAGCAGAGGATAGCGCAGGGTCGTGTAGCCTTTAATAAAAAGAAGTCACTTCTATGGTCGCGAACGGTTAATTTAGAAAATCGAAAAAGGTTGGTAAAGGTGTATGTTTGGAGCGCGGCGTCGTACGAGTGCGAAACATGGACAGTGGGCGCGGCGGAAAAGAAAAGGTTAGAAGCCTTCGAAATGTAGTGTTACCTATAGGGGAATGATGAGGATAACGTGGGTAGAAAAGGTTAGAAATGAAGAGGTATTAGAAAGAGTAGGAGAACAGAGGACTCTATGGAAGTCAATATAAAATAGGCGAGATAGGTTAGTAGGACACCTTCTCAGGCATAAAGGTCTAGTCAGAGACATATTAGAGGCAGAAATAGGAGTTAGGAGGGGTAGAGGTAGACCTAGATTAGATTACTCTTCGCAAATAGTTAAGGATGTGGGCTGTTCTAGTTTTAGGGAAATGCGAAGATTAGTTCAGGATAGAATAGGAAAGAGTGGAGGTACGTGTCCAACCAGTCTTAGGACTGACGACCTTATGATGATGATGATGATGGGCCATAATAAGGGTTGTGTGGTTGGCTTGGGATACCCTGTATAGTACAATTTAAAATTAAACATAATGGAAAAAGTTACAAACGCTTTTATTAGGTTCTTCATTTCATTTGTTGAATTTCCACCTTGGTGCATAAAATTCGTTCCCAATGGAAATATAAAGGCATTATTTAACACTTTAGAATTGATTCTACCAGAAGATATATTCAGTTCAACAAAAGAAACGGTAGATACGACGATGTCTTGAAGTCCACAGTCGTTTGCTTTCTATTATTCCTGAATTGCCATCCTCTAAAAGTGATAAAAGTCCTCGCAAATACAATAAATTTAAGATATATACGGTTGAAGTTCTCGTTCTGTAACAGAATGCTGCCACGACATAAACACAACAGGTGTTGCTTATCTTTACAGTCGAGAAGTCGAAGAAAAAAGAGTATTTCACGTTAGTGAAACAACTGAAAGAAAACTATTAAACAAGTCGAAAGAAGTTGGAAGTGAACCTGCAAAGTACATTAAGAGATGCTCTGCAAAATTCTATAGCTCCAAATGACTGTCACAAATTGGTCGGGAGAACCTTAACGTTCGTTATAAATGGAAACTTCTTGTATTCCATAAATCTCTTTTACAACTCTCTCCGTGAACGCACACTTCGATGCTGCATCCCCTTAAAGGTATTGCATACGTTTTTACGAATGAAGTGTAATTACTTATAAATAGTAGTTACCCTATAATGTAAGCAGGAGTCATTAAACTCAAATTTAGTCTCTCTAATTAAAAGTTAAGTTAAATGATAAAAATAGAAGAAAGACGTTTCCAAATTTTACCACTGTTTGAAAAAAAGGATCTACTAATATAGAAATTAATAACTTATTACACGTTAAAAAAGTTTCGGAAAAACATGACGCGTGATTCGTTTTCATTTCTCTACAGCATGTATGTTATGTAAATCTTTTTACATAGAATTAATCTTTATATAAAGTTGGTACTCTAATTGGAGAAAAATAGGAAGAAAGCTGTTGATATTTTCTAAAATGTTGGTTTATTTACATTTGATATACCTACATGGAATACTATATAAATAGAATAATTCGAAAAGATAACAAGAAAAGGGTTAAATCATCCATTAGATACTTGTTATAATTCAACCTGAGTAAGCACTTGAATAATCCCATTGTTGGAAGTAAACGTTCCTGACACGTTACGAAAGTGGGTCAGCAAGCAGCCGGATGGACGACGCGACGGACGTGTGTACCGGACCGCTCTCTAATCGCGTGAATAGATGCAGCTTTGTTCCTGCTAAAATATAAACGAGCCATTCGAAAGGGAAGTTTACAAATGGTCTCTGTTATGAGCAAACACAGGTGCGTAAGCATCCCCTGGGCACCGTATTGCCACTTTGGACGGATAACACCGACTCATTCTCGCGGAAGTGGTGTTACAGTGAAGTATTTTCCTGACAAGCACTGATAACGTTTGTTTTGGGGATTTTGTGCTTTTGTGTTTAATATTTTATTAAATCGCCGCTATAACACGAACTTCAATGAAGAGATGAATTATAATTTAGGACTTGGATTTAAAACTGGATTACGTTGAAATTTATGCGAAACCCTTTAATAAAGCTACTCTATAAAATTCAGGAGCGTATAGCACCTTGTCGTGTATATTATGTAGACCTTATACTCTATCCTAAGACTGGTTGGACACGTACCTCCACTCTTTCCTATTCTGAGCTAAACTTCGCATTTCCCTAAAACTAGAACAGCCCACATCCTTAACTATATACTCTCACTTCATAGACATATTTACAGAGAACTAAATGCCTTCCAGGCCTGCAACATTAAAAGAGAATAGATGATATTTTTAAAATTATTAATTTACATATTAACGATACGTATTTGAATAAAATTTAATTTTTAGAATAAAGCTTAGTCCGACATTTTACCTAATATTATAAATGCGAATGTGAGTTTGTTTGTTTGTTTATTACTATTTCACGCCTTAAATACTTAACCGATCATCATGAAATTTTGTATACACATTGTTAGGGATACAGAGAAGGACATAGGATACCTACGAAGTGTATTGTAAAGCTAAAAATTTAGAAACTTTAGAAAAAGTTTTATCCTGATCATCCTGGTCAGAATTTAAGAACAAATTTATGAAATTATTGTATGCGAGCGAAGCGTACACAATATAAGCTTAATATTTATAATTCGTGCCAATGAACTTGGTACGTGATAAATATGCCCATCGTCTATTTATATTTATTATCAGTGAACGCGGCGACGTTTCGGAATCTTCTCTTTCCTCCTCATTATTTGTTGTTTAGTTTTTAGTATAAGCAGTTTTAGATAAATCATTCATTAGAACAGGCTAAGATTAGTATAGTTTTATACATACAAAACAGCCCAGCAGAGAATGGCGATAAATCGTGCCAAGACCGGCCGCTAAATCAAAAGACGCGAACATACATAATACACATACTACATAAACAATTGCAGAGCACGCTTTATTTTCTGTTTTTTTTTTTTTTGAAATGGTCATGTCGAACTCACATATGCAAATGTAGCAAACATCGATGTGTTAGATAAATGTGAGATGTAGAAGGTAATAAATGTGGTATTTATACATGGAAAATAGCACTGGTCAACATGGATTAGGAATCTAAGATTTTCCAACTCAAGTAACTCGAAACTGTGATATGAACAACACTGTGGTTTCTATTTACAGATTTATTACATATTATACAAAAAAAGAACCGCAACATAGCGGAATATTTGATTATTAAATATTATTTACAACTGGTTCTGTTTGGGAAGTCACAGGGGTAGCTAATAAGCTAGGCGGAAAGGTAGCTGCTAGAGCTAGTAAGCTATTAATATGACAAACTAACGACGAAACGATTAAAATGAATAGGATATGCTTAATTGTCTTATGGAGTAAGTGTTCTCTCCAGCGAGTTTATAGAAGAACTGACTATAGAGATAAATTTAAATATTTACAGAAAATGAAAAGTTAATGTTAAGTTTGTACTGTAGTTTTTATTAAAATATTGCGGATCAATCAACGTAATTTTGCTGTTAAAATGTTATTTAAAACCCCATTTTATACATAGACCACTTGTTATCTGGTTCCAAAAACAGATATAATATAATAAATTGTGACAGAAATGGAGTTCCGCACATTTGGCGAAAGCACCAGGCACTATCATATCACAATTTGAGAGATAGCAACCGTGTTATCATTGAAATTATCGTAGTGAAAACACTAGAGATTTTTTCTTATAGCATACAATACGAAATGTACGAAACATTGATAGCTATATCAATTTCATCTTGATAATTGTAATTTTATTAAGGCAAATTTGTACACCACCATTGTGGTATAGCCAAGGCGCGTTACCTTTCTTTGGGGTTCGCAAATAGCCCTGCCATCCCATTGGAAAAAATTAGTTACAATTTCAACTTTTATAATTTACGGATTTTTGCTGTCTTACAGTTAGCTGAATTTGAATTGGAGTGGCGGGACTCTTGCTTTCTATAATTTATAATTTTAACGTAATCATTAAGCAAAACATTAGCAAAAGAAGATAAAATTTGGAAGAGTATATCTTTATAATTTTTTCCACAACTACATATTTTTGAAAATAAGTAGTTAATTTTTGCTAAAATTGGTTTTTGGTGTACAGCCCGTAAACATTGTGTCTGCAGATTTTCGTTATTACTTATTTCTTCAAGAATGGCGTAAATGTGAAAAAAAATAAACTAATATTATCAGTAGGAACAGAAAGTCCTCCCCTTTGTAAATAATCAAACAAAATAAATATTTCCAACGCAAGAGCCTTTATTGTTTATTATGAGCGAAACACAATTGTTGCAAGTTATCTTTTTTAGAGCAGAATGAACTACATATCCTGAAATGTAAATTTTTAAGGAGTCATCTAAATCACAATTCATTAAATAATCGGAATTTAAAATTTCAATAAACTGACTTATGTTTAAGGGAGAATTTTCAACAATTTAAATTTCTGTTTCATCATTCTCTGGTAATTTAGGATATGTTAAAAGCACATTCAAAACATTACCGGCAGTGGATACTTTTTTTACAGTTTTTATAATGTCACCTTCGTTAAAGTGATGTATGTAAAATGCAGAATATTTTCATGGAGTCCAATCATTACGAGGTATAGCACTTCACACGTTTTTTTCGCATTTCATCATTTTTTTTTTTGGGAATAAAAATATCGACATACTTCTTAAAGATGATTTATAATTTGAATTGCAACTGGGAATACAACAACGATTAGGCATTTTGTTAAGAAATAAACAAGAAAATTTAAACTAAAACATACAGTCTGACCTAAAACATTTACACTTCTTTCACTTAATATTTAACATTTCCTTCTGCAATTAAAAACTGTATCCAAAGGTATTAATCACTAAAACACACTATAAGCATCCTTATTGCACATTTATTGCACGATATTTCCAAGAGTGAAAGATTATCTGTGGAATATTACTGCCTCAGCATTTGCCTAAGTGATCCAAGGAAACCACAGAAAAACTTGGACCAAGGCTGACGGACCTGGGATCGAACCGGCGTCCTCCCGAATGCTAAGCAATGGTCTAGAACTCTAGGCCATGCCGCCGAAATGGCGGAAGCCCGTAATTATACCCCTTGGGCCAGTGGGGCAGAGGGAAAATAAAAATAGAGGAGTTGTAGGTGGGGTTGCATGGTGGGAAAAAATTACAGTCCAAAAAATCGAAACGCGGAATCTGACTATTTGTAAAAAAATGGATGTGCTGACGGCGGAAAACGCTGTAGCATGCATGGAAACATAGGGTTAGAAAAAAAAACGGGTTTCTAGGATAAAAACTAACAGAAATAGAAAAAATCAAAACGAGAGGAAAAAAATTAGAAACACAAAGAAAAAACGGAAAAGGAAAAGAAAGAAGCATCAGATTAGAACATAAGAAAGTGCTATAAGAAATGTCGAAGAGACTGGTAGACAATAATTCTAGGAATAGAATTTTGCGAAAATTAAGTAAAATGTGGTTACAACAACTGGCGTGGAGTTTTTTTTTGCAGTTTTTTTAACTTCTCAATCAGTTTTAGTATTAGTAATACTATGTTACTGTATCAAATTCAATTTAGTTATTTATCAAATTGTTTTACGCCATGAAAGTCATTGATCTATATTAAAATTCAAACAAAAAGTAAGTCCATCACATGCCTAATTACCATCGTGTATTCAGTGTATTTTCGCTATCGGTTTTATACTTTACATGTAATCAGTGTAACAAAAGCGGCGTCGGCACCGGACCTCCCACCAACTGTGGTCCCCGAGCCCTTTTAATAAGTGACGAATTATTCCCATTGGAATATATTCAGTTAGTCGATCGTTTACATCGAAATTCCATTAGGAATTTCAATCAGTTTGGCTTTGACAACAATGTAACGTCACGTGGGACGTTATGGATTGTGAGAGCCTGCCTGCATTTTTCATAAACACAATGAGGAAATTAGGGACATCATTGTCCGTCTCCATTTTTGGTTAAAAAAGGCGGATGCAATTTGGGTAAAAATAGAATGACAACCACATATTTGAAAGGTCAATTGATTGAAAATTGTATCTACTAAATGTTGTTGATATGTGAATTTTGAAAGGCATAATCGAAGGAATCAGAAGTGATCATTTAAGAAATATCCAAATGAAAATTTTCATTCATCATCATCATAAGGTCATCAGTCCTAAGACTGGTTGGACACGTACCTCCACTCTTTCCTATTCTGAGCTAAACTTCGCATTTCCCTAAAACT
>NW_020439741.1:0-8819 GCF_000699045.2 Agrilus planipennis
AATGTTTGCGATATGATAATGCACTTTGTAGTTACATACATACATACAAAGTTTGTTGAACTATAAAATAACAAGTTAAGTTGATTAATGTCTGATGTCAAACTGTCGTAAATAAAGTGTTGAAAACGAATGAACCTAAAGAAATAAGGACATACCGTAAAACGTAGCGGATCTGCGAATAGGTTGACATAACCCTTTGCCAGAATGACAGAATCCTGCCATATCCCAGTACAGTGTCAGGATTTAGAACGGGATGTAAAGGATTCCCAACAGCCAAAGACGCTGAGGGTACGTCAGATACAGACAGCTGGCATATTTATTAACTTTGAACCCCCATAACTTTTTATGGGGGTGAGACCGCCACGAACTTTTTATGGTACAGTGGTGAGGCAGACCTCCTCTTTCGATCCCCCCCCCCCGCCATCATCTAGACCTTTATCCAAGAAACTTCTGGTTCGAACTTGCGAATTGAAAAACTAGGCGATGAAGAATTTTCCGATTGCAGCAGACACGATAGTTATCTCGATTGAAATTTCTTTATCGCATGTACGATTATCTCTCTCTTCTGGTGCGGTATCAGTCGTCAGAAACCGATACAACAAGCTAGAAGGGTTCTAAGTACTTTAAAAATTCAGTCCCCATCTTTGGAAACCATCAACGCATTACAATGCAGACAACCATTTATGGGACCACAACTAACATGCACAATTAACGATCAACATCATCATAAGATGTTCTATCCGGAATCAATTTTCGCATTTCCCTAAAACTAAGAATATTCCACATTCCTAACAGCTTGTGAAGAGTAGTTTAGGTCTGCCTTTGTTTCTCTTTATAAATATTTCTATTTCTTATATATATCTAACTATTAGTCCTTGAAGCCTGAAAATATTGATCGAGTGTAGGCCCCTGGTGACCTATGCCGCAGTAAATTTTAGTGCAGTATCGGTCTTTAGGGATTTATATAAAATTATATGGGAAATAAGTTGAATCTTATCTTTGAGTTAGTTTCAATCGTTGTAATCAGTAGCAGATAGCCTATAATACTGAAAGGAAATACGACCAGCAGTAAAAAATGAATTTTCGTGGGAAGAAGATGGTCTTAATTACTACAGATTTTGTAGATAATGTTCAATGTGAACCTGCAATGAATACTTTGACGAAGGATGTTCAAGAAACGGTAATGGTCTAGATGATGGCCCTCACCCCCGAAGGGGGGTGGGGGTGGGTGGGACCGAAAGAGGGGGTCTCTCCCACCACTGTACCATAAAAAGTTCTGTATTATAAAAAGTTATGGGGGCTATATGATGACCCCCCCATCCCAAAGAGGGTGGCCGCCTGAGTAAAACCCCATAAAAAATTTGCGGCGGTCTCACCCCCATAACAACTTATGAGGGTTGAAAGTTGATTACTTTGACAATTTCCATACACTATAATTCAAATAAAATTCAATAAAAAAANGTGGCGATAATTTTTTTAACATGCGTGTCTTGTATATATATATATAAATATCCGTCTATTAGGTACAATTTATGTACCTATACATAGAATTTTTAAATTTTGCCAGCCATATACCAATCCTTTAATACCTTTACAGCCACTACGGATATTACGTAAATTATTTTAATTATGTTTTTAGGTCTTTCAATTTCTGTTATAAATGTTCCCTTTTGCGTAGTTAAATTTTAAAATTTTGCTCGTGTAGGTACTTATAAAAAATCGGAAAATAAATAAGAAATACATTTTCTAGCTACATCCATACAAAGTTTGTTGAACCAAAAAAAAAATGTATTCAATTGATAAATGTCAAAAAATTGAAAATAGTAAACGTTTTCGATATGATAATTGTTTGATGATAATTTTTTGAATTACACGAATGTCGTATCTATTTATTAGGTATGATTTAAGTACAAATAAAATTTTTCAAATTTGGGAGTCATACACCGATCCTTTAATACCTTTACAGTTACTCTGTATACTACGTATCTAAATTAATATACTAATAACAGTATTAACATTTTAAAATTTTTGCTTGTTTATTTTAACGAAGTTATAAAAAATTGCAAATTTAAAGTTAGATTCTGTTGATAAAAGTCGAACTGTCGCAAATAGAGTGATGAAACGAATTTGATTTTGAAACTTGAATTAGAAGCTTCTACCTTTATTTAACTTGCTTTCCTAATAATAAATTCTAGTAATCTAATCTTATGTTAGAATTTTCCTTTTTTTTCTAATTGGAATTAAGAAATCTTATAAAATCCTTAAAAATGCATCCTAATTTCGCGTCTCGAATACAGACAAAAAATGGTGAACATAGTCACCTGACTGTCTTATTTGACTCCAGTCAAGTGTTTCGTTAATTGTATTGTCTTTTAATAAGTTATTTACCTACAATAATTTTAATTTGTAAGAAGGTGTATGTTACAGTGTCTAAAATTTTATTTTATTTTTTTAACGATAACTAAACCAAACGATCAGATTAATTTAACAAAAGTATATAAAAAAAGTCATTGTTTAATGCTTGAAAATGACCTAGTAGAGAGAGTGTCACATTGACTTTATAATTCGACGAAAAAAATCCCAAAAAAACGTGCCTATAGACCGAAAAACCAAAATTGGTTTGATAGAATATTTAAAATAGGAAATATTTTAAATCCCATCCTTAAACGAATGAATCTAAAGAAATAAATATAAATACCGTAGAATGCAGCGAATATGAGCATATGTTGATACCACCCTTTGCCAGAAAGATAGGTGTTTACCATATCCTAGTCCGCCTTCCGGATTTATAACAGGATGCATGGGATTCCCCACAGCCATAGCTGCTGTAGATACGTCAGGTAAAGACAGCATCCCCACCCAAGGAGCATTAAATTTATATGCAAAACCGTAAGCAGGGGCACAAAACATTTCAGAAATTACCAAGTCGAAATGTGCATTTTTATCCTTAAGGATTTTCAGTACGTCGGAATAATTCAATTGGCTTTCAATTATGGGTTTTATAAAATAGCCAACACTTATACTCATTAGCTTATCAGGCAGAAGATGACTGTTGTCTATAAATGCTTGCAAGGAAAAAATACTGTACGAATGACTGACGTTGATCTCTGTAAGATTTGTCAAAGTCGGATCGTTCAAAGGATTAGGAGTGACCACGGTGACTTTATGGCCTCGCAAAGACAGTTCTCGCCATATCGGCTGAAATACCAGCTGGTGGCTTAAAGAAGGCGTACTAAATATGGCAAAAATGTTGGCACCACTAGCCACATTGACGATAACAAGGAAACACAATAACCTGAACATTGTAAACTTCTAACTAGACTACGAAGACGTCAGGGCTTTTTTTATATAAATACTGAGGGTACCGCAAAAAGTTTATGTGCTATATCATATTGTCATTTTGTCTGATCAAACAGGCCTTGAAATTTAATGATATGGCTCAACAAAAGCTTTCCAGAATCAGACATTTCTAGAGGAATACAGGGAGTTCTTAAAAATACTGTAAAAATCCATTTGCTTATAATTAGTTTCAAACCTGTCGGAAATAAAATAAGATATTGAAAAAAACAACACAGAATATTCCACATTCGAAATTTGTTGAACCATAAAAAAATGTGTTCAATATCAATTCAATCGTCCAACTGTAGTAAATGAGGTGTTGAAAATGAATAAGATTGCGATACATGACAACTGGATAGTTTTGCCATTATTTTCCCTAAAATGTACCCACAAAGGTAATTTAACATTTACATCATCTAGCAGAAATAAAGCAATTGAAACAATAGTTCATAAAAATTTCTTAACAGTAGCATCAATCAAAACGATTTCAGAAAGCAAATGTCATAATTTATTGAAACGTCCTCGTATATACAGGGTGGCTCGAGAAGTACCTTCGCAATATGATCATTAAAAAAAGATTTTGTGATATTTTAGCATCATGAAAAACATTTTCCTGGAAGTTTTTTCCAATTTGACCCATTCTTAACTGTGGTACAATTTCTTTTTTAGGAGTTTTGCCACAATAAGCATATTGCGTACTTTTTGGGCCACTCTGTATATGACCGTTCAGTTACGTATTATAATTTAATTACAACGAATATTTGTCACTTTTGCAAGTTATATAGCAATATAGTCTAATACATGTTTACTTAAAAAAAACTTTGCGAATGATAACGGTCCAAGTTTGCCGTGTAAAAAATGATATTGTTAGTATTTTTATACCTAATTAAATATCGAAATTATCCTTCTAATTAAATATATGATGCAGACGTGTCTTTGAAACTATTTAAACAAATTACGGCATTATCGTTCTGCCACGTGAAATATGCGAGAACGAGACGCTGTGAAAACAAATACAACTTTATAATTAGTTTGTAATTAGTCTGGAACCTATTGTTACTTAGTAGTAGTAGTAGTAGTACATATTCGTAGGTAGGTACACAAAAAAAAATATTTTGAAGTATGGAAAATTTTACCAAAAATATTTACTGCGAATAAGTGTCTTACTTTAACTCGGAAAAATTTATATCAGAAACTGAAAACTTCAAAATTCTCAAAATCGTTACATGTATGTACAATAGGATTACCAATATGAGGAACTGAACAAAACAAAAAAAAGTCAAATTGTAAGACTTTTGGGTTAATCAAGAAGCTAATCGAAGGACTTAATCATTGATGAAGTTCAATTCGTAAGCAATGTATTACAAGAAACAAACCATTACTGAAAGTGGGATATATGCATGAAATGACTGATGGCTTATTGAAGAAGTTGTAAAAATACCCAAGATATTGACACCACCCATGAGTTTTTAAAAATAGAAATAGGTATAGAAATTACTTTCATCGAAGAAAATCGCAAAGGATAGAGGATACGTTTAAACAACTAATTTATTAATACCATTACCTAGTTGTTACCTCAAGAATGCAAATTTTCATATGAAAAATAATATAAAGGATACAAGTGTATATAATAAGCCTCCCTTAAATGCACCCTCCATTAAATACAGTGCATGTAGGAATAAATATACAGGGGCAAAAGATCAGTATGCTTAGATTTGCAGACAATACAGCAGTATTAGCATCTAGCAAGGAGAAGTTAGAGATAGCTTCAAATAAAATGGAGACGGTATTGACAAAATAGTAGTGTATAAAAATAAATAAAAGTAAAATAAAAATACTGGTATGCAAGGGAAGAAAAAGTAGGGAAAGAGCGAATTTAAAGATAGGAGACGAAAAATTAGAAGTGGCTGATTTTAGGTATCTAGGAAGTCAGATAAGTCAGGACGGAAGAAGTAGTAGGGATATAAAGCAGAGGATAGCGCAGGGTCGAATCGCCTTCAATAAAAAGAAATCACTTCTATGCTCGCGAAAAGTTTAGAAGTGTTTTAAATGTGGTGTTACAGGCGAATGATGAGGATACCGTAGATAGAGAAGGTTAGAAATGAAGAGGTATTAGAAATAATAGGAGAACAGAGGATTCTATGGATGTCAATAAGAAATAGGCTAGATAGGGGGGTAGAGGTAGATCTAGATTAGATTACTGTTCACAAATAGTTAAGAATGCGGGTTGTTCTAGTTTTAGGTAAATGCGAAGATTAGCTCAGGATAGTAAAGAGTGGAGGTGCATGTCCAACCAGTCTTAGGACTGACGACCTTATGATGATGATGATGAAATGCATCCCAATAAGGACACAAAATGCCAGAAATAATTCGAAAATTTTGTTAAGCATTTAAATCGTAGCAATGAATCAACAAACTTACAGAAATAATTAAATACATACCGTAGAGTGTAGCGGATCTGCGAATATGTTGATATAAGCCTTTCCCAAAAAGAAAGACGCCTACCATATCCCAGCATACTGTCAGGATTTAGAACGGGATGTAAGGGATTCCCAACAGCCATAGATGCGGTGGACATGTCAGGTAAAGACAACATGCCCACCCAAGGAGCGTTAAATTTATATGCAAAACCATATGCAGGGGCACAAAACATCTCAGATATTACCAAATCAAAATGTGAATTATTATCCTTAAGAATCTTCATAACGTCGGGATAATTCAATTGGCTTTCAAATATAGGTTTTATGAAATAATCTACAGNAACTACACAATTGAAACCCCAATTAGAAGCTTCTACGTTTATTACGCTTTATTCTTGAATAATAAATTATAATAACATAATCTAGTCTTACGTTACAGTTTTCTTTTTTTCTAATTCGAATTAAGAAATCAATTAAAATCTTAAATGCATGCAAACTTTGCGACTCAAATCGTCATCATCTTCATAAGGTCGTCTGTCCTAAGATTGGTTGGACATGCACCTCCACTCTCTCCTATCCTGAGCTAATCTTCGCATTTCCCTAAAACTAGAACAATCCACATCCTTCACTATTTGCGAAAAGTAATATAATCTAGGTCTACCTCTATTTCTCTTAACTCCCGTTTCTGCCTCTAAAATGCGTCTGACTAGACCTTCATGCCTGAGAAGGTGTCCTACCTACCTACTTCGCCAATTTCTTATTGACTTCCATAGAGTCCTCTGTTATCCTATTCTTTTTGATACCTCTTCATTTTTAACCTTCTCTATCTAACCTTTTATTTTTCGCAACGTTTACCGTCTATGTTTCGCACCCGTACACCACCACGCTCCAAACATACACCTTTAATAATCTTTTTCGAATTTTTAAATTAATTGTTAGCGAACATAGAAGTGACTTTTTTTTATTGATCTATCGATATCCTGTACTTTAAATCCCTACTACTACTTCTGTCCTGACTTATGCCAAAATGCCAATCTCTTAAATATTACAAACGAATGAACCCAAAACAATTAAAAAAATACTTACCGTAGAATGTAGCGAATCTGTGAATAGGTTGATATCACCCGTTCCCAGAATGATAGCTGCCTACCATATCCCAGTAAACTATCAGGGTTTAGAATAGGATGTAGGGGATTCCCCACAGCCATAGATGCCGTGGATAAATCTGGTAGAGACAGCATTCCCACCAATGGAGCGTTAAGTTTGTACGCAAAACCATAAGCAGGAGCGCAAAGCATTTCGGATATTACCAAATCGAAATGTGAATTTTCATCCACAAAACATTTCAGAAATTACCAAATCGAAATGTGAATTATTATCCTTAAGGATTTGAATTAGGTTGGAATAATTCAATTGGCTTTCAATAATAGGTTTTACGAAATGATCTACACTTAAGCTCATTTGGTGATCTGGTAGAAGATTACTGTTGTCTATTAGATATTGCACAGAATAACTGCTGTACGAATGATTGACGTCGATCTCTGTCAGGTTTGCCAAACTCGGATCGTTCAAAGGATTAGGAGTGACCACAGTGACTTTATGACCTCGCAAAGACAGTTCTCGCCATATCGGCTGAAACACCACTTGATGGCTTATAGATGGTGTACTAAATATGGCAAAAATGTTGGCACCACTTGCCACATTGACGATAATAAGGAAACACAATAACCTGAACATTTTAAAGTTCAAAACTTGACTACGAAAACGTTAAGGCTTTTTTATATAAATACTTTGGGTACCCAAAAAAGTTTATAATACTAAATCATTTTTTTGTCATTTTATCTGATCAAACACAAATTAATAATAGGGTTCAGCAGACGGCTTCAAGATCGAGACGTTTCTAAAAATACTAGGAAAAATTTCATATTGTTCATTATCAATCTAAACCTGTCGTAAATATAAGGTATTGAAAATGGTAAATGTTTGCGATATGATAATTGTGTGGCGATAATTTTTTTAACATGCGTGTCTTGTATATATATATATAAATATCCGTCTATTAGGTACAATTTATGTACCTATACATAGAATTTTTAAATTTTGCCAGCCATATACCAATCCTTTAATACCTTTACAGCCACTACGGATATTACGTAAATTATTTTAATTATGTTTTTAGGTCTTTCAATTTCTGTTATAAATGTTCCCTTTTGCGTAGTTAAATTTTAAAATTTTGCTCGTGTAGGTACTTATAAAAAATCGGAAAATAAATAAGAAATACATTTTCTAGCTACATCCATACAAAGTTTGTTGAACCAAAAAAAAAATGTATTCAATTGATAAATGTCAAAAAATTGAAAATAGTAAACGTTTTCGATATGATAATTGTTTGATGATAATTTTTTGAATTACACGAATGTCGTATCTATTTATTAGGTATGATTTAAGTACAAATAAAATTTTTCAAATTTGGGAGTCATACACCGATCCTTTAATACCTTTACAGTTACTCTGTATACTACGTATCTAAATTAATATACTAATAACAGTATTAACATTTTAAAATTTTTGCTTGTTTATTTTAACGAAGTTATAAAAAATTGCAAATTTAAAGTTAGATTCTGTTGATAAAAGTCGAACTGTCGCAAATAGAGTGATGAAACGAATTTGATTTTGAAACTTGAATTAGAAGCTTCTACCTTTATTTAACTTGCTTTCCTAATAATAAATTCTAGTAATCTAATCTTATGTTAGAATTTTCCTTTTTTTTCTAATTGGAATTAAGAAATCTTATAAAATCCTTAAAAAAGCATCCTAATTTCGCGTCTCGAATACAGACAAAAAATGGTGAACATAGTCACCTGACTGTCTTATTTGACTCCAGTCAAGTGTTTCGTTAATTGTATTGTCTTTTAATAAGTTATTTACCTACAATAATTTTAATTTGTAAGAAGGTGTATGTTACAGTGTCTAAAATTTTATTTTATTTTTTTAACGATAACTAAACCAAGCGATCAGATTAATTTAACAAAAGTATATAAAAAAAGTCATTGTTTAATG
>NW_020439742.1:0-8812 GCF_000699045.2 Agrilus planipennis
CAGTGATGATGCGCTTCAAAAACGGATCATTTTCGTGACGTTTGAGAAGCGAATCGCAGACGTCAATGCGGCGACACAGATTTCTCTCTGAGAACATAGGGAACCCATACATCGAGCTTCGAGGATAATCACAGGCCTTTCAAGTGATCATAAACTGTTGAATTTGATAAATTTAAAAATTGCCGGATCGAAATTTAGCGAACCAGTTCTGGCACTGGCGTACTGTCAACACACATTCTCCATACACATCAGTCAATTTCTTTCTGGCTTGAAAAGCATTTTTACCCTTTCTGTAGTAAAACAGTAAGATATGTCGAAAATGCTGCTTAAAAGGGCACCAACCAAAAACTACTGCGTAGAATTAATTGGATTTTTTCACACACAAGCCTTGCTATATGAGCTCTCAAAGCATATAAAAATTATACGGCTTAAATGTGAAGTTGGGTGCAAAAGAATACAATTAAATCCTCTGTCGGGAAAAAACGAAATGACTTTCCGAACAACCCTATATATTTTTACTATCTGGCTACGTATTTTAGGCCTTAATTATTAGGTTCTTTGTTACCCCCGCGGGGGTAATTCCCCCCAGGTTCGGAATCACTGCTCTAGTAGAACGTGGTAACCATAAATGAGGCGATTACAACATGGATAACTCTTTCCACCTCGTCGCAAAAACGACAATAAAAACAGGTGGTTAATCTTGATTTATTCCTGTTTATTTCATTAAACTATAGCGTATACTTACGTCGGGAATTTTTCTGGCCGATTTTTCGAAATCCTTAATTAATTTTCCTCGATCGGTCTCTTTTTTACTCTCTGACTTAATCAATTCCCTTAAATCTATCACTTGAAAACCTACTCGCTCTGACAAAATGCTTGCTTGTATTGACCTACCGCTTCCGTTCGGACCCACCAACCATATAATAGGAACAGGACTTGAATTCAAAGGAGTCATATCATACTCCAACCTTTGTAAATCTGGAACCTTGAAAATGTCACTAAATTAATTTAATTTGATTTCATCGTTTAATTCGTCCAATACGTACTTCTTCGATACATCCCAAAAGATTACCCATTTCTCTTCTTTCAACCTACGAAAGCTGCTATAGTGGTAATAACTAAGAATTTTTATAGCCACTCGTAATATTGTTTCATTTGTCATAAATATGACATTTCCCAGTTTACTTTAATTTCAGTAATTTGCACATAGGTAGGGGAGAGGTGGCATGAAAGGGACATTTTTGTTTCGAGGATCCTAGTAAATAAATGAAATAAAAAATTAAACATTTACGAACAAAATTAGGAAGCTCAGTTATGTCAACTTAAAAGAAAATGTGTTTTGTCCCTTTCATTAATAGAGCGTATTGAAGGGGACACGATGGTTTATGAAAGGGACAATACCCAATAACAAGGAAAATTAGCTTGTACTTTGCGATACACGTACTGATTATTAATCAAGGGAAGGGACAGTTATGAAGGGGACGTCCCTTTCATAACCGTTTGTTTGTGTATTTGGTACACACTACAAAAAGTTTGGAAATTATTAAAAGAAATTTACTTTTGAGCATGAAAAAATTCACAAGCACAATACTCACGTCTGTGAAGAGACAGGACCGTGAATTTTGGTGCAAATTAGTGTGAATCGATGTTATCACACAACAAAAGTATTTCTATCCCTAGAAAATTTGTTATTTGCCCGTAACTTGAGTTGTCCCTTTCAATACGCGTCCCTTTCATGCCACCTCTCCCCTACTTTGTTTATAAATGTTACAGGAAAGTCGATTCTATTTTTAATGACTGTGACTAATTTATTATTGTTTTAAACTTTAAATAAAAAAAAACATCATGAAAATGCCAATCCGATGATTGGTTGGACACGCACATCTACTTTTTCCTATTATTCTGAGCCAATTTTCGCATTTCCTGAAAACTATATCATCCCACATCTACATTCCTAACTATCTGCGAACAGTAATCTAATCTTGGTCTTCCCCTGGTCCCTATTTCCCTATTTCTGCTTCCAATACATACGTTTTTAACTAATCCTACATGTCCCATAAGGCATTCCAACAACATTCCATTAAAAACTCGTTTAAACAGTAAACTAATCAAATTTTGAATCGATGAAGCTTTCAAGTAATGTAACTCCATATTTAAAATAATAAAATAAAAACACTTGAAGTTTACAAATAATTTATTATAACCACTATAATTATTTCGACACACTGTGCCTTCTTCAGGTGGTGAAGATATCTATGTAAACTCCAAGTGTTTTAATTGATAATAATGTCAATTAGGACAAACGACCTATCCCAATACAATCTTAGTTACCAATTTTGATTAGATAGGTTTCTTCTTATTATTAAATTATTATGATTAGAGTTTGTTTTTTCTTTTTTTTTTTTGGTAAAATTAGCCGACACTGTAAGGTACTCGGTGTTATTAACCGGTGCACGTCCGGATTCTAAAGAAAGTGCCGGATTGGTAGTGTACCGGATCCAAACCAGATACCCGACCAATCTTTAGTGGCTAGTAGCCATTAATTTACAACACAAAAAATACCCGCGATCTTTTTTGCGAGCAGCATATCATCAGTTTGTATTAAAGGAAACTTTTCCGTATTGAACAATCAGAAATCATCATTGACACTAAATTTAAATGAATATAAAAATAATCTAGCCACTACACAATCAATCCATATCCTTATTTTTTGTCAAACATTAATGAATATTATCGTAAGGAAGGTAAACAAGTAAAAGTATAGGTATACAAAAAAGTCTTTTATTTCAAAAAGATGCCAGTGGTGTACATTTAAATGTGCGATTAGTATTGATAAACAGAGCATAAAAATTTATTTCTAATAATAGTGTTTTATTCGACATAAAAACACTAATAACGACTATAAAACTGTGTTTGACCTTTAACTGCAGTAATAAGCCGTCCTGTTAAACGTATTTGTCATTTATAACAATAACTACAATATTTTGAAAATAAAAATATAACATCAAATTGCTGAAGATACGTACGTATATTTTTTAATAACAATTTTATTGTCCTTTCTCTTTGGAAGGACTCAAGAATGCAGGTACTGCAAATACTCGTTTTATTTATTATTTAAAATTATTGCTACCAATAATATTATCATTTCTACAATAAATAAGTATATGTATCTAATATTTGATTTTATAATTTATCTAGAATCGCTTCCACATTGGCAAAAATCTCTTCGACAGTTCCTTCTGCTTGTATCTGCAAAAATAAATAATAAATATTCAGTTACAATGTTGATAATATTTTGCAAAAATACAATTCTCGAAACATATTTAAATATGGACACGTAAATCTTGTTAATAAATTTTTAAAACAAATTTTAACGTACCCTTTTTAATTTATCAGGGTATTGGCTAATAACTTCGTTGTTGTTTTCGTTAAACGTTTTTAATCTCGCTTTTATGGTTTCTTCATTATCGTCAGCCCTTCCAGACGTTTCTGCTCGATGCAGTAACCTTTTTGTCAAAGTGTCTTCAGATGCATCGAAAAAAAGAATAACGGTGACAGGGGAAACGTTTTTCTCGAAAAGTGCACCTTGGCTCTTTTCTCTAGGATATCCGTCTATAAGAAAGCCCTTTGAATGAGGCAAATTTTCTAGAATTGCTTCTTTCAAAAGGTCTAACACCACTTCAACAGGTACCAATTCACCTCTTTCCATTATGGCATTGAGTTCTTTTCCTCTGTCTGAGCCGCTATTTACCTATTCAAAAGAGATCAAAAAAGATCATTAAAATGGTTTTTGTGACGAAACAGTTTGACAATATACGATATATACAGTGTCGCAGGAAAATCCCTTCAGGAGTCAAATTCATGCCTCCCGTTACTCATTTCTATCTTAAGTTATTATTAAGAAGATTTGGGTCACCGTTAAACATCGTTTTAAGTCAAGACTGTGGTCTCAACAAAATCCAGACAGTACGGTCATGGCAATCCTTTTATACAATTGCAGAAAATAAAATTTGGGAATCAGAGTAGTTGTTATTGTTATAATAAATTATTGTTTAAACTCCAATCCTATTGCTGAGGGTCTACAATTTCCCTCGAATTGCACAAAAGATTGTGGCATGAATCAAATGTGCAGAAAGGTAGTATTGCCAAGTTCCATAGCGTGTGGTTCTTGTCGGAATCAGTCATGTCTCTATACGTTATCTAATACATAATTAAATTCTTGAAGTAGTTGATGAAAATGAATATATGAAAGAAGAAAATGTCCACGAAGACGAACAATAATCAAGGTCTGGCAACGAATACGATACAATGTCCTAGTTTCCTCAGCCCTATATTTCGAAAACTGTTGGTTCTACGTAAATTTATATCACAAACAAATTTGGTAATAATCAAAGTTAACATAAACCCAATATCTTAGGAGATCTTTGACCGTCTGTAACTTTTGTAGTCGCCCAATTGACTATATCAACTTTTGATAAATTATTTGCAAATTCAAAATAAAGAAAATCTTCAGTTGAATTTTTTAGAAGTTTAAATGACGACAGCATTCGAAGCGTTGCGACGCGCACCGTGTACAAGTTCCGAGGGCCCTCTCGGCGTGAACGTCCACGTCTGTCATTTATTAAAAAAAAAAAAACAAATTAAATCTTAATACCCTATGAATATTAATATTAAAAAGTAATAATTTCGAAAGAAAAATAGATTTCCAGTCTAGGATTTTTATAAAGCTGTTTGAGCAAAATTCAAACTAAAATAGCCCACAATCATATAATCTTTTCTGAGTATCATCTAGCTGAAGGCTACGACGCTATAGTTTTTGGATTTACATCATATCTTTATCTCTTGTAGAATTAAATTTTACGACGTGTTTTGTCCTCGATTAAATGAGACAGAGAAATTCTTCTCTGTTTACGAAACTTGAGCAACGAACTTTAAGACTAGAACTGCAAATTCAGAAACTAAAAATATTTCCATAATTCACTGATTATTCTAAACTTCATTTGAATTACTTATTAAAACGTTCTTCAACAAACTACCTAGCTATACCAACTAAAATCGGTTCATATATTAGAAGTAAAGTTTTAATTTAATTTAAAAACAGTTAAATCACAATGGCAAATGATCAAAGGATCAAAACTTCTGACAAGTGATAGCGAAAACTAAAAACTATTTGTTTGTGGTTGTAGGTATGCAAAATATGCGTTAATTTAAATATATTAAGTCGATACTTAATATCGTTTATAAAATAGACATTTGTTAGTGATTGAAGCAAATTTTCTAGAATGTTGTTTACATTTATTTGTAATTAGTATTAGTAGCACATATTAAAAAATATTTATACTATGTATACCTCTTTGCGAAGTAAATCGCCACTTGAAAGATGAGTGTAACCATATTTTTCGACAATTTTATCACATTGAGTTCCCTTTCCAGAACCTGGACCTCCCAAGACCCAAATAATGGGAACGTTTATCGACACCTAACAAATAAATAATAAATAGTATATAAATATGTTTATATAAAACACAACAAGCACTATTAAGTATTAAAGTCAAATTTTGTAGTCGAATGTGCATACAAATTGGCAGTAAGTTAATGATTTAGGGTAAAATTTTCTTTATTTTTACCATTATCTTACCATGACGATATTATTAAAGTAATAAACAGTAATTGCTAAAGTTAGAACAACAATGAAGTGTGATAAAATAAGATACAAGCTGTGGCATGTGAGCCAAAAAATTCGATGATTAAATAAAGGACCACTGAAACTATACTGCTAGATATTGGTGCTTGATAATTTTGGCAACACCTTTATTAATGTTCAAGTAGTGCGGTTGTTAATGTAGATTATTGGGTGTTCTTGTGTAATAGCGCCCACGTAGAAGTTAAGCGCCAATGCCAAAAGTTAAAAATAAATACGATGAAAATAATGTTAACTAAATTGTAAGAAATTCTCCTTTTATTATTTCAGAATTTTAGATTTTTAAGACAACCAACTGACCACAAATGTCTGAAAATTATAAATTGGTTGTTTCAAAAATTATATATCTACGTTTCTCCAAGAATTTGTTACTCTAAAATTAATTCATAATGTTATTGAATAATTTATAAACACCTTGAAATTTGGATGAACAAAAACAAAATAATGTAGACATAGAAAAAAGAAAAACTGAAAAAAGGTGCTATCTCAGTTTTTTAGCAATAATTAAATCGATAGAATGTTTTATCACATAGGTCTCCATGTAGACTTTATTAATTAAAAAAGAATCGCGTAAAGTTTCTATAATCTTTAAGGTCTAAGGTCTGGGAATCTCTTTATTATCTACCATGATTTTACCGTTGGACCCTACTCCCTAGATCCTAGAATATCATGAACTTGCCAACATCTTTATCTCTTAATTNTCTTAAAAATGAATAAAATACTGATTTTATTCTGAGAAATTGATTTGCAATCGATTTCGAAAAAATACAAAAAAAAATATCAAAGATTTATGGTACATTTAAATAGCTTTATTTAATAATTTATAGGCCAATTCGCGTAAATGCTATAATTTTCAATTTATTTTAACTTTCATTACATTTTTCCAGAAAATTTTTATTTCTAGGGATTGATTTCAGTAGCCTGTGAAATCAATCCATATTTATAGCAAAATTAGTTTAAACAAAAAGATCTTTAAATATTTTATCAATGATCTTAATATAAAAAGACGTCAAAATTAAGAAATGCTATACGAATGGCAATAATTTTAAAATAAAACCATAAACTTAATTATGTTATATAAGCAAGGATACAGTGGGAAGGACAATTGAGTACCTAGTAGAACATAAAATAGGTAACTTTAGATTTGAAATTTCACATTCAATGCCAAAAAGTACTTATGCATAGATATTATTTGAAAACAAATAAAAACCGGTAAATACTGAAATTATTAGACATTTTAAAAGAAAGCAGTTTAAGACAAATTTGAATTTGAAAACAAAAAAGGGAAACAAAATATTGAGAAACCTACGAACCTAAGGCAATAGGGGAATTAAAACATATACATATATACATATAAGTTAGTTTTACAAGTCGAAATATTTAGAGTTATTTAGAGTTAGTTACTCTTGAAGATGCCCTAATGATTTCCTTTCATTTCCTAATCTTTTCAATTCGACAATTTATTGGACCATTCTAGCCTTATGAAGAAGTGAAAGCGAAATTTTTCTCACAATATAGAAACATTATATTATTCAAATTAGTGCATTGAAAATATTCCCAAACACATTATCTCAGATACATACCATTCTTTGATTTGTTTTTTAATTTTAATTTCCCAAAGACATTTGGTACACTTTTAACTTGTACTCGAGACACAACTCACGCTTATTGATTTGTTGCGAGCCTTACATTCTGAAATAAACATTAAAGGATGTAGATAAGAGATAGGAAAGTGGCTGTCAGTATGGACATTCCCCTAGAAATAGTGCGTTAATGCATTTATCTAATTAGATACGAAATAAAAGAAAATATGGGTGATAGTGATAACTGAAGAAACTAAAGAATTATATTAGACAAAAAATACTTTACATAACAGATTCAGAAATAGAATTACTATACTTAACTTATCGTAAAAGAAGGGTGTCATTTTGAATGTTATAAATTTTTCAATAATTATTTTTCCCTTTTCAAAAAATTACCTTTTGTTTCCGAGCTTCGTATTCCCGTTTTCTAGTACACTTACATTCTCTGTTCTTGGTGTTCATCATTTTTAAAATCGATACTTTGAAAGTATGTATAAGTTACGTACAAATAATTAAAATGACATTTCTCTAATGATTTAGGTTAAATAAAAAATTTCGTTAACAATAGGTGCACCACCTTATTTATTGATTTTTAAAGCTTTTACTGTTCGACAGTACAGGACTCTGTACTATTCTGTTGAATCTGCATTTTACTCATTTTGCAGTAATTTAAAAAAGTTCTACCAAATATAAAAATGTATTAATAGAACGAATTTATCAAATATTCAAAATTAATTTTGAAATTTAAAATTTTGCATAAAATCTATATTAACTTAGTAAGAAAGCTAAAAATGAAAATTTACTATATAATTTCCTAAAACTTCTAAATGCAATCAATTATATTCGAGTTAGAGAAAATTCTAGTTAAAACCGTCAAGCTTTTCAATTTTCGTTTTCTACGTATACCGATAACTCTTGTAATTGCAGGGTAAAGATTGAGAAACTGAAATCAGGCATCATGATGACCATTGAAAATTAAAACATACAAATCTGCGTCTGATTATTCCGGAAAGAATTATTAGAAATTCATAAGTCCGCACTCTAATCTCGAGTTAGAAAAATTAGGTTAAATAGTTTGGAATAAATGTAAAACAAGGGAACGAAAAGTATTCGTGTTAGAAAGGATTTTGAGTTACAGAAGTTCGGGTTAAAGTTTCGACTGCTTTTTATCACTACATAGTATAAAACAAAGTCGCTTTCCCGCTGTCTGTCCCTATTTATGCTTAAATCTTTAAAACTACGCAACGGATTTTGATGCGGTTTTTTTAAAAGATAGAGTGATTCAAGAGGAAGGTTTATATGTATTATACATACATAATATAGTAGGGAAACACTGATAATTTTAGAGGTTTCTAATGTGATGTCGTAAATAAACACATTTTTTGCGCTTACATTGCAAACGCTTGCTGAACCCTACGAAATAGATCAAAATATGTCATTACCCACTTGGCGAGAATGATGGGAAATATTGTTAGGTGCTAAGGGCAGATGCACATTATTATATGTTTCATAAAGAGCAACTAGTTAA
>NW_020439743.1:0-1905 GCF_000699045.2 Agrilus planipennis
TCTGTAGTACGATGCTACATTTTAGGATTACGTATGCTCCAACAAGGTCCATTTAAATATATGGATATCTACTTGCTGAAACGAATCCCGGCGTAACTCACCTCAACGTGATAGGCACGTTACCATAATCAAATAAAATAATTCGAAGTGGTCTGTATTCTGTCGAAACTGCCAGACGCGGATCGCGATTTCGATCTTTCCGGATCTCATCAGCGCGTCGCAGACAGAACACAGGCCAACTTTTACCTGCTGTCTTAACAGCGCGTTTTAGAAAATACCACAAATGGAGCGATAAACGCCATCTGTAGTACGATGCTACAATTTAGGATTACGTATGCTCCAAACAAGGTCCATTTAAATACATGATTATGATTTGTGTTAGCGATGAATTTAGGTTTTTTTGCTTTTGGTTTACGTTAAGGCGTGGATATACCTACTGTCTTCTCTTCGATTTTCTTGTTAAATAATAGTTTGTTCTTCCAAATTCCGCCAATCGTTTTTATGCTTGAAATTTAATTCTTACTTTGATCATCTCCAGAAGGTCTTAAGTTCTAGGACTACTTGAGCCCGTTTTCGCATTGCACCAAAATTTTAGCAATCTACTATATTGCTAACTATTTGTTTTGATAAACATTAACTTCTAAATGTAAGTAATAATTTGTACTACAATATCACCACCATTAAACATCTATCACAGTCACGGGTGTTTTGAATTTTGTAAAACCAACCTATTTTTCGAGTTTCTTAAAAGAATTAGCGTTCTTTTTGTACAATGTGTAGCAATTGTGGTCTGATAATTAATTACTTCCAACATTGTAATTGCTATTTGACTTGTGAAATTCGCTTCCATTAAGAATTTTGTCTAATTAACCCGCGCTGAAAATAGATAGGTACGATATTTCTAATTTGTTGCTAGCGATAGGGAATAATTAATGGTAGTCATTCTATTCGGTGGAATAATTGGCAGTGACTAAAAGCGCTAAATTTACATTTAATTGATTCCGAAAGAGGAAGGCAACTGAACAACCGGCACGGCGTTGAGTCGTACACTTGACTGGAAATATCTTTTAAAAGTGTTTAGGCTACTCAAAAACGCTTTTAACCAGAAGCAGGCCGGGCAGATAAAAAGCTCTAGTGCAGTTCTGTGTCTTGTCATATATCCCAAACGATTTCAACTGAAATAAAAATATACATATACATGTGTACATTAGTTACGATTTAGCACTTGGTCCATCTGCAAAGAAAGAAACGCTTTAGATTGACGCCTTGTTAATATTTATGTTAACTACTTTCAAAGTGATGCAGGAATTGCACTTTCTGGAACAATTGTTTACGTTCATGGCGAATTGTTCATAAATTACGTAAGGCTAATTGGAAGAGAGGGATCTAGCCTTTATGGTCCTGCTACGTAAAAGGGTGGAGGGGTAGGAAAATTCTACTTCCGCCTCATTGTAATGTAAACGGCAGCAAGAAATTTCCTTATTGGTAGCTAGAGAATTTAAAGTCTGTATAGGGAAAAGAGGATTTTTATTCAATTGTCTACAAAATCTAAAAAATATACTCAATTTACTGAACAATGTTTATGAGGATAAAATTATATTATTTATCTTGCAAAATAAATACATATACATAATTTAATTTTTGGAATGATAATCATTTCAAGAAAATGTGAATAACTAAAAAGAAAAAAGGTCTTTATATACAAATATAACTTCATAAACAGTTATCCGTGCATTAACGAAATAGACATCCCCCAAGTTTTGGATGTAATTGGTTAACTTAAGGAAATTTCACACATAATAAAAAATTCTTGTTAATCGAAAGTGCATTTCGGTATCTCCGTTTTCACAAGAGCAAGTGCATTTGGGACAGAAACTGAAGGGTGTAGTAGCGGCTCCCAAACAG
>NW_020439743.1:7697-8784 GCF_000699045.2 Agrilus planipennis
TATTATCAATTAACTTTATTATTAATGAAAACAATTCAAAATTAAATGAGAAATATATTTTACCAATAAGAAACTGTTCATTTTTACATATGTAGCAACGGTATGACACCTATTATTTCTTTACTTTCGTCATTAACATTAAGATAATCCATTTTTTATCAACATCTATGATTTTACAGATAGTAATATTTACATTACTTGCAGAAACTACAGGTACATTTCTAAAAATTTAGCATCTCATGGATACGTATAACAGGGATTTTCTTTTTCGTAGTAGTTTTCAATAATTTCAATACAATTTATATCTCCAATCTTAAATTGCAATCGTTTTACTATTGTTTGACTTGATGCGTCTGGTTTCAGTTGTCTTATAATAACAATATCAGGAAGTACATTTGTTGGTTCGTTGCAAATGTAAATGATTTCATTGAAACGACGACATAATTGGGCATTTTTATAAGTTTTTTCATTTTACCGAGAGTATTTTCAAACAGATTTGCATCATCGAGCCCCCCTAAGGTAGATTTAATTGTAAGTTTACACATGCGCTAAAAATTTTCGTATCATCAGGTTTTTCTGGTGTGATTTTCATGAGGAATCTACGGGGAAATCCCTATATCGACATGCCCCTCATTAACCACATGAGGCCGGCACGCTAGATGGGGCATGTCCCTTATAACCTCTAGTCGGGATACAACCAGTTATATAAAATAAAAAATGTTTAGTTCATTAAACAATAGAAGATAAAACCATTTTTGTCAATAGGTATTCATAATCCATAATGTAGGAATTATTCCTTATTGGTTTTGCAAACTAATTTTTCCCTTCGTTTAATTCCACTCTAATAGGAGTTAAACAGACAATGTAAACTTTCAGTGAACGTTTTACTCTTCTATTTCTGAAAGAAGTGGGTAGTTTAAAACGAACCTGACGAAAACGTGTTTTTGTTGGCAAACTTTGAACGCAGTTTTTTTTGCAAGTTTCCTTCTCCATAAAAGTTTCGTTCCATAAATATTCATTATAATCCGTCCGTCCAATTGCACCAGTGTTTCTGAAGTTTTCTCGGTGTAAAAATGCGCTGGTTATT
>NW_020439744.1:0-8773 GCF_000699045.2 Agrilus planipennis
CAAATCTTCGGAGGTAAATTTTTTTTTTTTTATGTTTTCGTGGAAGAGGGGAAATCTTCAAAAGACAATTCTGTACTGCCTCCACTCCACCCATCTTGTCATGTTCTCCTTGGCTACTACCGCCCACCCATTTCCAAAATTCCTAAGAATACCGGTTCAACACATCGTATGTCTTCCATGGCCAAAACTTCGGGGGAAAATTTTGAGACAGTAATCCTCCATTTATCTCCTTTCATCTCGCCCGTCTTAAATTTCTCACCCACCTATACCCAAGATTCCCAGGAACACCAGTTCAATTCCGAGTATGTCTGCCCTGCATGATCCTCATTTATAATATTCTCAAATATCTAGGATTGTCCTCATATAAATATTATGGAGTGAACTAGACCGAAAGAATCGAGAACGTTCTGAAATGTTCGAGAACCATTGTGTTGGTGTGGTGGGGCTAGGTTATAACACTAAATTGGGGTATTTCCACATATTTCTACCAGTGTCTTAAAAATGTTTGTAATCTCCTATAATGTTTGAGATTTCTCTAATTTGGTGTCTGTTTGGGTTTGCGAGTCGTCCGCCAAAACCAAACAGCCATTTAATAAGTGAAAGCGTAACCCTGGGGAATCGGTGGCAAAATAATAGCGCTAGCATACTACATACATACACGACTATTTTTAACAACGTTTACGACATTTTTGAGTACTTATTTTTATACGTCCATTTAGCACGTGCTTAATTTTTAAAAATATGTACTACAAAAAATAACTTCCGTCAGACAAGAAATTTTCCTCGCAAACCGCGTGCAATATATCTCCAGCAGTTTCTGTAAAATTGGCAACGCAGCACGAAAATTTATGACTGGTCGATATTCGTTGTCCTTGACGAGTTAAATGGAAACGCGTTCGGTAATGTTCGTTGGTATGTCACGACGTATTTTGTGGACGCAAGCAACTTATTATTTCTAATAAATTTCTATTCAGTCAAACATAATTAGGGAACTTTTCATTTAACAGCTTAAAAATTTCATACAAACGTGGAATTTCTATTTAAAAACTAAAAAAAAATATTCTTTCTTGTCACGTAACAATTACAATTTCACAATTGCATTCGATCTTTGCATGGTCTCAGGAAAGAAAAACATATGGTACATAAATGCAACGTTGTCAAATTACACTCTCCACTGCTGACGTGTCTTTTTAGTAAACAAAATACCCTGACAAGGAATTGCAACACTGAATTTCTTTTGGTCAATGACATGAAATAGTACGTGAATTCTATAAAATAAATTATAGGTACCTATTAGGTATAATGTTGCACAAACACATACACTTAATAATTTATTTGACTAGAATATTTATGTAATTTTTTGTCGTTTCAGCTATTTTAGAATTTTTGTACGTTGAGGTTTATAGGTATCATAAATAACTATTTTTAAGAGCTAAATAAATAAAATACTTTATCATTTAGTATAATATACAGCAGGATTTCGATTATGATTATTNCTAAATTTATTGTCCACTATAAATGATCATACATATTTACATAGTTCTAAGTACCTATCGCACCTTTTTTGAATACCAAAATTAATAACTGATTAACTAAATAGGTACTTCTGTCTGTTTTTTTGTAATAATAGATAAAAAGTAATTAGCGCAGGAGTACTAAATACCTATTAGAAATAAACAACAGTAATTATAGGTATTCAATTGTTTTTCTGTAATTAAAAATAAAATAAAATATAAATACTGCAGTAACAATTTAAGCTGTGGTTTTTGTAGGTAAACCTGAACATGTAGGTACACACTGTTATTTTAGTAACTATTTCGAATAGGTACAGAATATTTATCAATGTTTTTACTTTTGTGTGTAAGTATTCATTACAGGCCATCTAAATTTAATTACAATAGGTACGAATTTAACTAAATATCCAATAAAACAAATGAAATGTAGGAAAAGAACCAAAAACCAAATTGTCAAATGGTTGCTTAATACTTCCAAGAAATATGAAGGTACCTATACCAAAATAAATAGTCCATGCCAAACTTTGAGCCCATCTAAATTTGATTCCCAAATTTAATTTCTCTAAAATGTACATCATTTCTGTAGATAGGTACCTACAATACAATAATAAACCTTATTAAAGGGGATAGAGCCTTAAATAAGAGACCGCGTTTGTAGATAGGATCATCGTCTACTTTAAAAGCTCTGATACCAATAGATCTGTATTTATGCCTTAAACTAGGTATAATATAAACGAATTTAGGTGCATTTTTATGGCATAAATTTGGAAATGTTAATGAACACTTTTTACAAATTAAAACAACGCTGGTACTTATTTGTGCAAGTTTGTAGGTACCTTCAACTAGCGAACCCCTTCAACTTAATTTAATTTTTCTATTCTCCAACAAATCTAGACGTAACTATCTACTTGAGTATTGTTTTTTTAAAAAATTTCAATTTTTGTATTAAACATTCCAAATACAATGCTACAGATGCGTAAGTTCAATCCTACTCATTTATAATAAGTATTTACCTATAAAAAGATACAGATTTGAAATTTGCCTACCTAGTTGTGCCCATCTGTACCACATTTCCACAATTTTTGTATTGTAGTACCTACCTAAGTACTAGGTACTATTGAAATAATTATAAATTGCTTCAGTTAAAATTGAAAAAAATGTCTCAATATCTACAAACACAAAACATGTAAACAAAATACATTTTTAGTACTATTTACAGCAGTACCTACTTAGTTTATTTTGTACTGTATACATAGGTAAATCAAGAAAAGTTCAATGACAATTTATATTTATGGAACATCTGAATCAGTCCAGCATTTAGAAGAAAAAAGTGTTTTCTTTGTAATAATCATTCAACGAAAGGTGTAAAATAGTAGATAGGTAGATAATAAAAATTCCGTTATTTTGACTATTTTGTAGCAACTAATAAAGTGTACAAAATCTTGTTAACATGAAGCCACATTATACGAAAACTACCTATGAAGGTATTAGAATAGGTTCGTTTAAATATACAAAATCGATATTGTCATAAACAGCTATCTACTTTAAGCATCGAAATTGCATTTTTTTTGTCTATATTGGGTATTTAATACAAATTTATGAGTTATTAACTATTGCTACTAATTAAAGTAGACTGGTCTTTATTATTTACCTAGGCGTTTAGTAAATGAAATTTGAGAAAGTACGCAGGTTGGTAATTTTGTACTTAAAGGTTATTTTTTTTAAATGCAAGGTCCATATTGTAAAGTTTATAAGTACAGGTAGGTCTCATTGAAAATATTTTAAAAGACCTATTCTATCAAAGAAATACAATAATTGAAACATGAAAATAGGCATTGTTTTCTAACATATTGCGTTCATTAAATTTAAAATTACAAGGAAAAGAAAGACTTATAAATACATGTGGGTAGTTGATTTAAAAACAACACCAAACGGTGAAACATAGTGCGGTAGATAATAGCCTTCCAGCTTTACTGTGGACTGTGGATAATGTAATTTTATTGGTAAAATAAAATTTTGGAAACAATTTCATTTTTCCTCCCATTCGACTGAGATATCTACTTTAAAATAACAGTCCCTGCCATAGCCATCCTTTTCTTTCTCGTTGTTATTATGTTTGGGCCCGACAAGTCCTGCAGAGTTAAGAAAATATGCGAAACAGTCGTGGAGCGACTTACGTCACGACGTTTTTCTTTTTGGGTGAAACTTTCAATAAACTACTAAAGTAAAATACAGTGTCAACTATGAAATAAAACTGAAAAATTTTCTATAATTTGAGGTTGCTCGGCTTGCCTTACATTTCAAAAAATACGTTAACTTTCTTTAATGAGACGGTTATTCTTTGTAATGAAACAATATAACATATTTAAGTAGTAAACATGGTTAGTACAAGAAAATTTTGAATGAAAAAAACTCATAAAAATTATACTATTAAATAGACAAGTTGGGAAATTTGTATTTTCATTTAATAAAAACGTTGCAAACAATACAACAAAATATATATCTATAATCCTATTATTCATTAATAATTTATTAAAACTCTATTAAACTACAGTAGATGAGTAATTAATTGTAATAGTTTGTTAGTGAATGTTAAGCTCGGTAAATGAGTGTGACGAAGAGGGTAGATAGGCCAGGTAGGTCGTAGACAGCAGCGTACACATTATAGTTCCATCCTTCTCGTTTGAAGCGGCCTTCCCTTTCGACGCCAGTTGGTACGTCCCGGACCTGTTTTTCGTTTCTCTTCAAACTAACCAAGATGTCTGCTTCGAGTTTCTAAAAGATAGAATGTATATTGTACACGAAATAAATCTAGTTCGATAAGTTTTTGAATATAAAATAGGTTTTATATTTTTTTAGTGGTTAATTAGGTGTGCGTGTGATGTGAAGTAGTTTTTGCGCAAGTTTCGGAATAGCACCATTGTTAAATCCAGTTGAAACGCTTCAAACATACAAAGTGCACGCGTTTTTAACACGAAATCGTTTATTTTCTAACGATTGTGAAATACGGGTACTATTTTCGTCATTCGAAAACCGAAGATAACCTGAAGATTGCACCTGAACGAAACGTATGAGATTGGAATGTAGAAAAACGGTTTTGTAACACGTAGGACTTATTATTCATTGTTCCTTCGTGACGTGATAGTTTTCGTTTTAAAATTTCAGGCCTAAAAAAACAGGCCAACAGTGCTTTAATCAAAATTATATCCGTAATAAATGTTTCTGTAGTGGTTTTATGATATTTTTTTACCATGAGGTAGAGGGTAGTTTGTAGTCTTTCGGACTGGATGCTGCTAAAATACTATGAAACCTTTGTGCAACGAGTGAAAATGAAAATGCTGCCTTATTATTGTTACGCGGTGTGTACGGTTTGATAACAAAAATAATTTAGTTTGTTAGTGATTGTTATGTGATGGAAACTGTCCATTCCCTGAGAATTGACCATGGGCCTGTACAAACTAGCGCTATGCCCTACACTCAACGAAATTCCACTCACAGGTGAGTTTCACGTAAAAAATTGTTATTGCGGACCTAAATTTTTCGAATAGTACCTACCTAGTAGTGATAGCTTAATAGATAACAGAACTAGTTCTAGATATCATTGTAAACTATATTCTACTTCGAGATGCTAATTTTAGAATTTTCGCAAGGCTCTAGGTAATAGTAGATCTACTAATTTCAGGAATTTTGTAACAGAACGTTCTTTATATAAATAAACTTTATCGCTGAAATTTAGAAAGTGTGTTTAGGTAGATAGGTAGTATCCATTGGTCTAGGTATGTACTAGGCAATTCCGAACGCTTCTCGAAAATTATTCATATAATTATGTACCTATCCTATCTTACACCAGTTGTCTAAAATTATTACTAAATATAAGTAGGTGGATAGGGTATAGGAATTTGTGAAATTATTCTTGTACGTATTTTATAAAAACAAACTAGTTAAAAGAACAAAAAAAATGTTTAATATAGGTATCTAGGTAACCGACTGTAATAAAAAAAGTATCCCTATAACTTTACGAATGTTAGGTACTATTTGTACGATTTGTAATAAAACTACCCCTAAATAACATTATTAGGTACTGCTATCCGCGAAAAGTTTTAGACAAAATGGCGGTCAAAATATTGCAACAGTCATTATTACTTATAGTATATTTTCCCAGTCACAGAGTTACCTATTTTGGAGACTTTTTTAACAGTTTTAAATTAAAAGAAAAACCTAGGTTACCGAAAGAACTTATTTACAAGTCAGATTTTGTTTCTGTTTTAATAAAGGGCCTTCAATTAAAATGTAAATTCTCAGTTTTTTTCTAACAGGTACACCTAAAACTTGAACCTGAAATTAATTTTGTACTCTAAACGTTTATTTTAGCATAGTTAGGTACCTATTAATTTCTAAATTATTTTTTTTTAAATACCTACCTAGGTGCTTAAATTGATATTCATTTTAGTGAAATTTGGTAAAAGGACGTCCTATAAAAGGTACCCTAGGTACATGGGTTAATAGGTACTTACCTACGTACCTTTTTAAAATTTATAGATTTGTAAAACATTTTATTTATCGCAATTTTATTCTTTACAAAAGCATTCACTTCCAAGTTTATAATCTAATCTAGCTATGATTTATAAAAAGTTATCTACCTCTGAGTTATTTATTGATATACTTATTATTATTTGTATGCATCATAATTTTTTTTTCGTTGTAACACCAAACAAAGCACTTAACGAACAATAGTGCCTAGGTACTGGAACGTAGGTATTTTATTAGTTTCTAATTTTCTTTATACCTATTATGACAAAAAATGATCAATAAATTACTACCTATTGAGAACCTCGAAACGACAAGGAGTAGTTAGGTCCAATTTCCGTTCTAAAGCCATATTGGAAATTTTTTTTTGTAGGTAAGTGGACTTCCTGCCTCTAATAAAATATGCCCAGGGATATTGGCAATAATAAAAGAATAGCTGTGCCTATTTGTGCTTATCAGTAAAAAAATTGGTGCACTAATGTATTTTATCCAATAATACGAGCCCCCCATGTTTGTATTAAATTCGTATACGTAATTTTCTTTTTATAAAAGTCTAACCTATTGTAACCATACCTAACCTAACCCAATGAAGTTTATTTTCGAATAAATTAGGTATTACCTACTATGAGGTACGACTACCATTACCTACCTTCCACACTAGTGGGCCAATTTTTTATTATTGATAAAGACTATTGCGAAGTAACAGTAAAAGATCGGTTTGATGTAATCCTTTTTTATAGCACGTTTAAGTAGATGAGTTGATATGTAATTTTCTTCAAAATTATGCATTTTACTTATCAGTGTACCTACAACAAATTTTTATAAATAAAGTTGCTTCTGCCTATAAAAAACACAATGAGAAGCTGTAAAAAATACTGCATCAATATTTTTTTTTTACAATACTGTTTCGTTATCAGGCTTGAAGTTTACTTACAAAAAAATGTATGAAACACATTCTTAACTTCCCAATAAAATTTTTCTTTATTTTTGTGACGGAAATTGGTTTTCATTAAGTAGGAAGAGCAAGGTCAGAAGAATGAAAAACAGACACAGGTTAATTAAAATGTGCATTAAATGTTAATTAAGTCGTCCCCTATTGATAAATTAAAAGCTGTTCTGGACAATTTTTTCAAAAATTGCTGTTTTGCTAACTTCAGATTAAAGGAGCAGAATAGGGATGAAAAGACTGATCAGTGAAAATAATTTTTTTGGCCTCACGCTAATTAAAGGTTCATTAATGATACGAATAAAATACTTTTGAAATGAACGACTTAGGAACTTGGGACAAAAAGTTGATAAAACAGTAATTTTTGAAAAAAATAGTCGAAGCATTCAATTTTCTCGTTAGAACCCATAATTGGCCTTTAAATATAATCGTAACAAAAGTTTTCATTGTTTAAAAGCTACATTTGACCCTCTTTAATGCTAATATATTGTCCAAGTCGCGAAGTCGTTTATTTATCTTGGAAAATACTAACAGCATTTAATTCGTAATTGTTCTGGTCAGAATGTATTTAATGACTGTGTGACCAAAAAATGCTATTTTCATTGATTAAGTATTCTTTTCGCAAATGTTTGCTCGCTTAACCTTAAGCCTACAAAACAGTAATTGCCCATGTGCCTGTTTTTGATTTTTGGTCTGACATTGCTCTTCCTACTTGATGGAAGTTGGAAATTCTTCTTCAATGATTCTTTTAAAACATTATAGCTAAATAAGAATAATTTATTGTAATTGGAATTATGAAGCAATAGGAATAATTTGAAACATTATAATTACTAAAAATAAATAAAAAGCAGGTAAATACCTACAGTTACGTCTTTGTTAAAATCCTTAAGCCTTTAATTAGTTATCATTTGTCTACTTTTTGAGAAATCGTCGTGACCGATGATGGGGGACGTTTTGAAGTCTTAGGTCGTAAATGACCAAATTTATTTGCATAAGGTTTCTTAAAAGCTACCTGTCTAATTTTTGTAGCAAATGATTTTTCTCCCTTGATTACCTGTAGTAATTTTTTTTATATTTTCCGTATCTGGATCGTGATTTTAGAATGCACAACGTGAACTTGGATAATACATGCGTGATCTGTCTTAGGTGATTTTTAATTCTTCCATATTTCGTCCTGTCTGACTTAAGTAGTATATTATGGCCTCACAATCTATACAATCTAACTTTTACATTCCACTCCTTGTTTTTGTTACATTTTTATTTACCTATTGTTACCTACTTAATAATTTGCCAGAATTACGTTTAGTAACTGTTATCGTATTTACATCGAATTGATTCGATTACTTGCATACTTCTTATAGGTACTTATTTTACATGCACGTATTACACATAATTAGTGGAATTATATTTTTTAACATCCAATTTAGATTAGATTATTAGTTTGTCATACATTTTCATTTTTATCTTTAATGGTTACAACATTATTTGCTCTTTTTATGTATTACCTATCTTCCTTCCAATTTCCCATTCCTTGATGTTTACCGTTTAAGAGTATTGTCTGCTTTTATTCAATTTCCTGGTTACTGTAATTAAAATTCAGATTTATCAACTATTAACTTAACCGTCATATCCATTTTTATTTTGATGAAATAAAAATTACAACAGATATTACTTAGTTGTATGATAATCTTTATTTAGGGCATTATTAATAAACATCTTCAGTTATGTGGTGTATTGAAATTAATAATATTGTAATGTTCGTGGGTTTAACAAAATTTACTTTTAA
>NW_020439745.1:0-427 GCF_000699045.2 Agrilus planipennis
ATGGTTCCTGACTCTGTGAACATAACATGTTTAATAATTTGAATGAAGATGATATAAAATTTTACTGTTTTACTCTTACATCAATTTAAACGAAGAAAAATCCAATAAAAATTCAGTATGCCTTAGATATTGCACTTATATACGCTGATGCAATTCGTTTGATAGGTACTTCTAGTTTAATATCAAAAGATGTACTAGTAGACGTTGGATATACGAGGGTGGATTGATAAGTTTCCGGCCTGACCAAGAAAAACAAGGTTTTTAAAAATTTTTTTTTTTTATTTCTCAACATAATCTCCTCCAAGGCTGATACATTTCTCATAGCGGTGTTCCAGTCTATTAATGCCATCTCTATAGACTGATTCGTCAAGCTCCTCAAAATAACCATTTACAGCTTCGATTACTTCTTCATTGTCCGCAAATCTCT
>NW_020439745.1:1325-5850 GCF_000699045.2 Agrilus planipennis
CTGACCAATCTTGAGTTGATATTGTTCCCCAAGTCTTGTCAAAATACTGACTGACCAATCTTGAGTTGATATTGTTCCCCAAGTCTTGTCAAAATACTGACTGACCAATCTTGAGTTGATATTGTTCCCCAAGTCTTGTCAAAATACTGGCTTACCAATCTTGAGTTGATATTGTTCCCCAAGTCTTGTCATAATACTGGTTGACCAATCTTGAGTTAGTCTTGTTCCCTAAGTCTTATCACAATACTGGTTGACCAATCTTGAGTTAGTCTTGTTCCCCAAGTCTTGTCACAATACTGGTTGACCAATCTTGAGTTAGTCTTGTTCCCCAAGTCTTTTCACAATACTTGTTAACCAATATTGAGTTGAGATTGTTCTCCCAAGCCTTGTCATAATACTGACTGGCCAATCTTGAGTTGATATTGTTCCCCAAGCCTTGTCATAATACTGACTGACCAATCTTGAGTTGATATTGTTCCCCAAGTCTTGTCAAAATACTGACTGACCAATCTTGAGTTGATATTGTTCCCCAAGTCTTGTCAAAATACTGGCTAACCAATCTTGAGTTGATATTGTTCCCCAAGTCTTGTCATAATACTGACTGACCAATCTTGAGTTAGTCTTGTTCCCCATGTCTTGTCACAATACTTGTTGACCAATATTGAGTTGAGATTGTTCCTCAAGTCATGATTCAGTATTGGCTAGTGGACCAAGCTTGCCAACCGGCTTGAACCCAAATTACAAACCAGATATTTACCATGGTCCAAATTGGTTGTAATCTCGGACCAAATCAAGCAAGAACCAAGCTTAGTCCTGTCGTGATTTCCTATATTTATTATTTGAATTTTACTATCATTACTTATATCTTTATCTTTTCTAGACAAACAGAAGAATTTGCACCAGTTATTGCATAAAAAGTAAATATTCTATTCACTTTTTAACCATTAAATTAAGATCGATAAAATGTAGCAGTCTTCTCGTAACATAAATAATAAATAACTGTTTACATCGGTTTGAATCAAGTAAATGTTAAAAAGAACTTACACAAATTCTAAAACCAAGTAAAGCAGAAGCACTTTAATAAAATATCAAGTTTCTAATAGGTCTAAGGGAAGGCCTCACGGTTACCCCTTTTCAGTCTCGTTAAGTAAATTACAATATCGAGTAATTAAAGTGAGCAAGCATATTTACAGTAGAAAAGTACACTTGTATATAAGAAATATATATATAGAATATCGACAAGTTGTTTACCTTTTCGCAAAGCATGTAATTCAAGAATAAATAGAAAATATTCAATGTAGCTGACCGTAGATGCGGTGAATATTTCCACAATTAAATAAATAAGAGTTCGTGCTTATTTCACTACAGAATTGTATCTCCAAATACTGTTACGAATTCGCTGAATGGTCGAGTTCCTGTAATTTTAACATAATCAAAAGATGATGCTGCTTATATAGGCGCACTTTAATTACTACATTAACAGGGGGGAGAATTTTGATAGATGACTGAATGAAAAGAATCCAAACCCAGGATTAAAGACTTATTTTCAGAACTGTAAGTCTAAGTAAAGTAAGGGATTTAAAAAATCGTATTATTTTGTCAAAATTATAATCAAGAGCCCTCTTAAACCTTAAAAATGATAATCGAATTGTGAGCCATACTTTTTTTCCGTTTTTACCCTTACCGTCATGACTTCATTAATTTTATATTCGCTTCTTGTTCCAATTCCAAATTTGTCTATTTCTTACAAAGTTCGAAGAGTAGAAAGGTAAACGAAAAATAGTTTGGTGGCCCTTTCGGAATTGGGAGACAAATAGGCTGTAAAGCGTCCGAATTCAAATGAGCGTCGACCTTACGGGAGCGGAAAATTGTTGAAAAGTTTTCGTAAGTGATTCCTTAAAGTTTCCAAGAAATATTATCGTTCCTCTCTAGCCATCGAACGTCCCGTTTCTAATATCTAGTATAGATTGGACGATATCAAAACTTTACCAACATTTCCTGATATCGCCGCGCATGGAGCTATTAGTAGGAAAAGTGACTTCAAAGTTTACATACATTTCCGGATAAAGAATGTAACCAAATCACCTGATACTCATGCAGGATTTCTAGAAAGAAACTCAAACTCCTAGTTTATCTATGCATGTGTTTGTTACAAGAATGAAACCTCGAGATAAAAATTTTCAGTCTCTCAGAGTCTCTGAAAGCGAGACTCGAGTCTCCGTCTCTCATCGAGACTCTCTGGTGTCGCTGAGAGAGACTGTCAAAAAAATTGTTTAGCGTCTCTGAACGAGAGATTCGAGTCGCTCATAGAGATATCCTCATTTCGTATCCAGCGTCTGAACGAGAGACTCGAATCTCCAAACGAGATTTTCTAAGTTCAACATATTTCAGAGATCCCAGTCTTTCTACGAGAGACTCGAGTCTCTCAATTTTTCAGTTTTATTCATTCCGTCTCTCTGTAAGAGACTCAAATCTCTGAATTAACAATTTTATCGTTCCAGTCTCTCATACAGGGACTGCGAGATATCCATCAAAACACCTAGGCAATAACTGAGAGACTGTGAAGGCTGTGAGAGACGCTCTCATAGACGCTGAAAGACTGGAGAGACTGAAAATTTTTGTCTAGGGTAGTTAATTCAGATAATAGTCCTTAATAATCAATATGTACACAAGGTGGAGAAGAAATATTTTATAGCAGAATTTATTAAAAAATACATCTATTTTTAAAGCCTAAAAAGCGACTATTGAAAATTTTCGAAATTTACCATTCACTATTCCCAATAAAATTAAATTTTCGAAGCGGCAAGTTCGTTAATGTCAATAAAATCTTTACAGAACAACAATAGAGGCAAAACAAAAGGATAAAAGCGCCTACTGCTAATTAGCACGGAAAGACAAAAAAAAAGAAAAAAATTCTATTATCACATCCGTCGAATACGTACATGTCTATCGACAAATTAATTAAACGAATTCGAAAACATGTGAAAATTTTACGTTATACCTACATTAAACAATTAATTTGAATTGAAACAATAGTTGACCTTGCGCTACGTTTTCATTATCAGGATTGGAGCTGTATAGACAGATACGTACATATGTTTAACAAACGCCTATTATACTATTTTATATTCGTACTATTTATGTCAGTTGTTCATATTTCGACTGATTACAAGTCCTTATTTATATTAGGTACAGTTCTGTATCGACTAAACTTTTTCGTTCTTATGTATTTCACTTCTTACACAGGGTGTTTTTGAAATAAGTATTATTTAGATGCGATAAGGAATGCATGATGAGTTAAGCAGCGTGGTTAAAACACAAAAGAATTTTTAACAAAACGAGACGAAGTTGTAATCCGAAGCCGGCCCTGGGCGTGAATTCGCAACGTATAGAGAAATTGCGGTGACAATTAAACAACTACATCGATGAAAATGTAAACAGTGACGGTTATGGAACAACCAATAAAGTAAATATCAACAGCTTACTACTACGTTACTACACATAATAATCTTTAGACGCCCACTGCGATAAAAATTAATTAAATAACTGTATGTTGATTGGTGGTAGCATGCAGTAATATTTAAAGTACACCGCGACATGGTAATAAAGACACAGAATGCAAAAGAAATACTTTTACAACGCGGATGCAGCTGATGGAATGTGACTTTGCAATGTCGTGTGATCCAACCAGGGTCGGACTTTACTTTCAAATATGTTTTTCTCGAAAACGGTGGACTTTTGGACCACTAAACATTTACTTCATTTTCTTGTTTTATAGTCCCCTATCACCTCCTGCAAGTTTGCTATTATAATCGACTAATTATGACCATCTACAAGTCGCCTATTGATACTGTTATGGAATATTCTATAATTTTTCTGGAAATGCATCAAACTATCTCTCGGGCCTTCCCGTAATTGTTTCGTATTGAACTGTTGAACTGTGTGTGAAAATCCTCATATGATTTGTGCCTTCGGCAGCAACTCAAACATGCTGTCTCATTAATTTTAGGCGACAGGCATACTTTTGCAGCAATATCCGGCGCTTACATCTGGTTTCTGTTAATTTCGTAATGTTTAGCATTAAATTTGTTACGAATATGTGCTTATTATACGTTGTAAACTATTAATCAGAACTCTATTATAAATCTTTGTTACATTGGTATAGGCTTGTGAGGTGAACCATTTCCGAAATCACGAGCCGCATGTGAATTCTATAATTAAATTCTACATTTCTTTTTAATCATCCTCTGCACTCCCTGAATGTACTTTCTAGTAAAAATTTCTGTTTACACAATTTTAAATATTAAAGGTGTGATCATATTTCAAATTTCCATAAATTTAAGAAGCTTACGCCTTGTAAATGCACCTGCATATAGCTATAAAGTACGGATATTAATTAAATTAAATAATTAAACTTCTTCGTTTGTGTACCACTGAAGTTCAGCGTGGGAACTTTAAAAGAGTGAGGACACTATTGTAAATCTGCTCTGTCCTGAGAATAGTCTTAAACTTTAAAATTTCTGTA
>NW_020439745.1:9223-9764 GCF_000699045.2 Agrilus planipennis
GCGACTCGCGTCTCTGAACGAGAGACTCGAGTCGCTCATAGAGAGATCCTCATTTCGTATCCAGTCTCTGAACGAGAGACTCGAATCTCTCGCAGATTTTATACATCAGTATAAGGCAATTGTTCATATGTAACACTTTCTGCCATTTTAACTCCCCATTGTCTACCCTTCGCACCCGTGCACGCACCTATACTCCAAGGGAGCCCTTCTAAAAATCGTTTTCAAATTTCTAAATTAGACAGTCCCGAGCTAAAAATGTTCAGTCTCTCAAAGTCTCTGAAAGCGAAACTCGAGTCTCTGTCTCTCATCGAATCTCTCTGGTGAGAGAGACTGTCGAAAAAACTGCTTAGCGTCTCTGAACGAGAGACCCGAGTCGCTCATAGAGAGATCCTTATTTCGTATCCATTCTCTGAACGAGAGACTCGAATCTCTCAATAAGTCGTGTCTCGATAGACATGGTTAAAATTTTCCAAGTTCAACATATTTCAGAGATCCCAGTCTTTCTACGAGAGACTCGAGTCTCTCAATTTTTCAGTTTTAT
>NW_020439746.1:0-350 GCF_000699045.2 Agrilus planipennis
AACGGATGACAAAGGTAAATAAGGAAGCATATAGATGAATTATTTGTTGCTGAACTGAAGAAACTTTAACATAAACATGCAAACACCACTATTAGTCTAGAAAAACTCCAATATTTAAAAAATGAGAAAATGCCTGCAAGGTTTTCTTAAAACCTATTTTGGCTCTGATCTTTCACGCTAAACAAACTATTTTGACATTAGTGTCTTTTTTCCAATTAGAACGGATGACAAAGGTAAATAAGGAAGCATATAGATGAATTATTTGTTGCTGAACTGAAGAAACTTTAACATAAACATGCAAACACCACTATTAGTCTAGAAAAACTCCAATATTTAAAAAATGAGAAAAT
>NW_020439746.1:2270-8755 GCF_000699045.2 Agrilus planipennis
TACCTCAATGTTATTTTTTTTAAGAAATTTGTCTTGGCTTCTGCATTCTTGTAAGAGCCTTATTAAACTTAATAAATCAAAAACTTCCTAACAAAGAAAAAATCTAGTAGTTCTAATGTGTCCTCTATAAAATACTGACAAATTAAATTCATAATATTGACAAGCCTTATCTCCACGAGACCTTTATTGGGTGTGCTTTTAAGTATTTGAAAAGTTCATACACCACCAATCTGCTCATTTGCGTTGGGTCACATACTCCCAGTGGTTTTGGAATAAAGTAATAGCAGTGATGTACTATTTAGAAGGACTAACAGGCATCTTAACTATTACGCTGTCACATGAATGGGGCCTATATCAATGTGACAGTTTAAAAGTGCAGTTTCAGATTAGCAAATCAATGCCAGAGGAGATTTTTATGTAAAAAATTATTAGCATTAAAGAAAGTTCCACATGAACGAAGACAAAACCGAGAAACCAGATCTTTCTTGAAAGAGAGCGGGCTTTTAAATGCAAACCACACTTTAATATGCAGTAACAATATTTTTTAAAAGACCGGTACGGTGAGCAGTACGGCTTGCCCCACATCAACTGATGATAGTGTAGTAATATTCCACAGATAACCTTTCACTTCCTCTCTTGTCTTAATTTCGTCTGGGTAGGCTTTCTTATCCCAATCATCGTCCACCCATTCCAAGATTCCTATAGAAGGAAGCTGAATGCTATCCGTACCAAAACCAGTATGGCATAGAGATTTAGACCTTAGACCGCTGCTTAACGTTCGGAAGAACACCGGATTAATGCCCTTATCCAATTTTTTTGGTGGTTTCCTTGGATCACATAGGCAAAAGATGGAGCAGTAATATTCCACAGATAACCTTTTACTTCCTTTCCTGTCTTAATTTCGTCTTTGCAGGATTCCTCTCCCGAAACATCGTCCATCCATTCCAAGATGAATGGTATCCCTACGAGAGGTTTAGACTTTAGACCACTGCTTAACATTCGGGAGTGATTCCGGGTCCGTGTGCCCTCATCCAGTTATTTTTATGGTTTTGTTGAATCACTTAGGTAAACACTGGGACATTAATATTCGACAGATAATCTTTCACTCTATTCCGTCTTCATTTTGCCCGTCTCATAATTCTCACCCACCTATTCCCACGATTCCTCAGAGGAAACAGAAGAACACCTTCCGCTCTAACCTCCGGCGTAGTCCATAGGGACTGCCCGCTCACCAACATTAGGAGCTAGTGGAAATGAAGCACCCAAAAGTTATATATTATAGTTTTAGTTATGATATTAATCTTCCACATCGACGTAATCGCATCTAGCAACACGGCTAACAAGCCTATCTTTCAATTTCACTCATGGATATTAATAATTTTGACCTCATGTAGTAAAATAAAATATTTTAGAACGTGCTCCTCTATCCTGATGCGAACCAGTCTGAAATTTTGTTAAATACCCTTAACAAAAACTAAAACTAGCATTTTTTCTCGTTGTCCAGGTGTCATGCTGTCATATGACAGATTCCAACAACAGCTTCCTTTTTTCTTATTAACTGAACACTAAAAAGGGATCTTGTCTTTTTGAGTAATTACCGCAGGAATCAGGCATTGTATGTGCATATCGTAACACGGATAGTAAATTTTCCTGCATGGCACATGTTTATTGACGGAAAGGTGATTCGTGCTAACAACGCACGTCCGATTTAATTGAAAAGCCTCCGGAGGTAATTATGTATTTGTTTGTTCGCTCCGGCCGCGGCCGACACGTCCGTACATTTTATGAACAGTGAATCCTACGACTTTTTATTTATCGAGCCGAATGTCAATCAAAACTTTTTGGTAAAGATGGCAGCCGCAAAGGAGATCCGAACAAGATAACATCGGATGGAACGGCGCTGCGGGTGGTTGACTAGATGGAAGGGCAGACGCGACGCGGCATTTCGTATCTAATCTTTAATAAGGTTTGAGTAATGTTGGGACCATTTTAGACAGTCCTAATAACACCGCAGCATTGCCACATCTACCAATATTTCACTAGAATATCAAAACTTATATTTACTAAAGACTGAAGCTCATAACATTCGAAAGGTTCTGTCATAGATGAGTCTATATCACCGTTAAGACGGTTAAGAAAGTAAAAAAAAAGATGTTACATCGGCTCCGGGAATTAAGCTACATTGTAACAATGTTATGTTTGTGATTAATTAATGTCAAATGTTTAGTTCATTCATTGGTATAAGCGTAAAATGATTATTCCTTAATTTGAATGGAAAATGACCCCATGCGATTTCTAGAGAAACCAATGACGGCCTCAGCCTTCATGGCGCTCCTAAGCCATTTTTCTATAGCGTGGAATGTCGTAAAGGCGATCCATTCATTTAATTTTCGTTCCACGCTTTTCTACCCTTAACAGAGAAGTGGTGTTTTTGATAACTATTATCCCAGAATCCAAATCGAATCGGGTATATTTGAACCGAATCACATACGTAACGTCTCAATTACTACCATTCAGATCGCGCCATCTCATACGGCCGTGGGGTACTTACAAAGGGTAGATTTTGAGGTGCTTTGTAGAGTCCTGACTGGAGAAACATAGAAGAAGTAGATCAGGACGCCTTATATGATCCTATCTAAACAAATTTTGGTGTCCCAACTAGATTGAATTATATATGGTCCAAATCAGGGTATCTCCCATGATTCGGAATAGAATTTCGACTTGAGATTTACAATTTGACTTACACTTATATCACTTGAAGACTCGAGATGATTTGCATTTAAAATGAAAATACGCAATAAAAGATAACTATTTCTATGTTGCATTTTAATACCCTTTCGAGAAAAATATTTTGTATTTTATTTAAAATACTTTTCCAAGCGTATTTTCCATTCGTAAAATGCAAAATCATTTACATTACACACATACATTAAAAGTTTTGCTAGTATCGCCGATCAAACATTACATAAAATGATGAATGAAAGTCGCTCACATTGGCCGTTAGAAGTTTAAAATGGGGGCAAAGAGACATTCTATATATATATGTCTTCTAAACTCATTGGAAATGAATAATTTAAAACATTGGATCGGTATTGTTTTCCGGGTTCAATATAACGATCGGTGGAATTTTCTAATTGATATCAGCACCTCCAATTATCACTTATCATACCTTTAACAAGGAACTACGAAATTCTATGAATTACGACAAAACAGTCCGCAAAACAATATCAAACTGATATGCGCCAGTTGTGTAAAACTGAAAACTACAAGATATTGTGGTGTGCTATAATCCAAAATTCTTAGAAAACGATTAGAAAAAACTTCACTTATTAAATGAACCCAAAGCTAAAGAAACTAAGGATCCCATTTCTGCTCTTATTACAATGTGTAAAAGATCAGAAACAAAATGGAGTTGTAAATATTTTGATATACAAAGACTGATGTTAATTTTACATTAATAAAATTATTTGCAACCCTATTTTGGCTCTGATCTTTCACGCTAAACAAACTATTTTGACATTAGTGTCTTTTTTCCAATTAAAACGGATGACAAAGGTAAATAAGGAAGCATATAGATGAATTATTTGTTGCTGAACTGAAGAAACTTTAACATAAACATGCAAACACCACTATTAGTCTAGAAAAACTCCAATATTTAAAAAATGAGAAAATGCCTGCAAGGTTTTCTTAAAAAATATTTTATACTTAAGTGAATGTAGGAAATTAAATAGTAAAAAAGTATTTATCTGAAAAAATTTTGAAAATACGTATTTTACATTTAAAATTTCAAATATGAAAGGGAATTCTATTTTGTACTTTACATTTGAAATAACAGATTAAAAAAGTATTCGCATTTTATATTTAACTAGTTTTAAAAAACCATTTTGCACATCTCTAACGATATCATTACTTGGTACCTGTCAGGTAGTGAAAGGGTTACTTTATTACGAGTTAGTTGGAATTCTTTACTNCACTATTAGTCTAGAAAAACTCCAATATTTAAAAAATGAGAAAATGCCTGCAAGGTTTTCTTAAAAAATATTTTATACTTAAGTGAATGTATAAAATTAAATAGGTACTACAAAAACGTGTTTAGTTGAAAATACGTATTTATCATTTAGCATTTAAAATACAAAAGAAAAATCTACTTTATATGTAACATTTGACAAATCAAAAATGTTTTTTTGTATTTAAATACTTTAAAAAATCATTTTGCACATCTTTATTGAAGACAACTAATTTTTCTTCAGGTAATTGATTGTGAATGATGGAGAAATACGCAGATAAACGTACGGCTATCCCATTATTAAACTATCAAATGTTTATCAGTTAAAGTATTGTAGTGTCTATTAGTTTTACCAATGAAATTTAAAATTTTCCGTTGTATATCTTTAATTGTGTTTCAGTAATAATCTAGTTAAAAACATTTTTACCTGTCTTAAATGTTGTTACATATTATTGTATTCCTGTTAAAATAATAAATATTACCTACCTTATTTAAATAATTGCAGTCAAAAAAATATCATTTTCAATTAGTTTCTTACCTAGTTAACAAAACAAGACGAGTAATTTTTCAATGGTTAAATAAACGATAACGTCGTACAATTTATCGGGTTGTTATTATTATACAGGCACACTTTTTCTACGGCAATTATAAAATTTTCATGCCAATTTCGTGTATTAACCAGAGAACTAATTGATTCGTTCGGACACATAAGCCTGTGTCTCCATTTACAACTGATGTAATCGGGTACAGAATATAATGTTTAACATCGCGTAACTATAGTACCTACCTACCTACCCACCTAACAAAAAGAAGTGTAACGAATAATAAAAATAAGTGGTTAAAAACTGTAGTAATTTTCATTACATTCAAGTAATTCCTAATGAGAATTCGCGTAATGTTTCAGTAGTTAAAAGCAATATCTTAAGTAGGTGTATATTCACGCTTAATGGAATTCGCAAATCCTAAATCATCAATCAAACGGTCGACTAACCATTTCTCAAACGTCAAGGTCTCGAGTAGGGCGTTTGAAATAAAGTGAATTCTCGGTCTAAACTGGATCGATTTTGAATACCTTTACAGAAAATATTGCACCTCGGTCGGGAAAATAAAACTGCAATCGACAATTACCAAAATAATTTTATAGTGAGATTATTATTTAGTACAAATAAATTACAGGAGAATCTCAATAATCCGACCGTTAGAGTACTCGGGCGCCGCCAGTAATCCGACGTTTTTTTTCTTACTGTCGTTACTTAATCCGTCCCTGCATTCGTTCGCAGATTCTTACTAATGTTGCATTGCGGCAAAATATTTTTACGAACTGTACCGCATGCACAATAACTCATATGTAGGTTTTAGTTTAGAACCATGGCAAAAAAAACAGCAAATGGAAAAGGATTGAAAGTAAAATGCCTTTAGTTGTGCTTCTTTCTTTCAGTGCACCCATGCGATAATTCTAGTAATCAATAGCACTATTCGACAACGAGGTGCACCGAATTAGCCAGATTCTACTACATTACAAAATTAACCAATAATTAGCTAATAAAAATAAACCTAATTCGGCGTTCTATAGCAGCGGTTCCCAAATGGTGTTCCGTGGAGAGGTCACAGGGGTTTCTGTGAAAAGCTACCATTCTGTATCTAATCATTAAGGAACTGTATTGAAACTCAAAAAATACTTGAAAGAATATTTTCCAAAGGATTCACTGATTGTGAGTACAGAATCCATTCGCAAATCAAACTAAATCATCAATGTTAATAACTATATTGGAGAATGAGAACTTGATCGATATTAAAAATTCATCCTCCTTAAAACAAATACTCCAATCAGCTGATTCAAATTTGAATGACTTTTCGATCAAACTCAAAGATGAATACCCTGCAGTCGTTGAGAAGGTTGTCACGGTTCCTGTTTCTATTTATTTCGACTTCACATTACAGACGAACTATTCAGTTTACACTTACACTAAAAAGAAATTCAAAACTAGACTGGATACCACTCAGGATATTAGAATTGAATTGTCGGACATTAAATCAAAAGCCATCAAAGCAAAAATGTGCACATTAAATACGTGCAATAAAGATTTTGATATCAAAATTCAATTTGAACGGCATGCAAACAATAAGGTGCTAGGAGTTCGACATAAAACTATCATCCATTTGCTTTTTTGTCGAGATGAAGTTCCTTCAAACAAGAGTGGGTCAGAAAAGGTTCCGTACCAAAAAAACAAATGGGAATCGCTGTTATATAGTAGATATCAATTTGTTTACTGTCTTATGAGTATATCGATGGCGTCACGACAAAAAGGCATAAAGCGACATTCTCCAACTTCATCAGGAGAAGGTGAAAACTGTTAATTTGTTTTAATAGTATCTTTGTAACTGCTTTCTGTGAAATTTTGAAGTGATCTATGATAAAAAATACCGGTTTGTTCATTAAAGGACAAATTTTACGTAAAATCCATTTCTATTTTAAAAT
>NW_020439747.1:0-8736 GCF_000699045.2 Agrilus planipennis
ATTAATTAAAATAATTTAAATAATCTAATTTAATACTTTTCACACATCCGAAATTATATGCATCCATGTATAAAGACCATCCTTTTTTTGAAAAAATTCAACGCATTTAGAATTTTGGTTGCAGAGAGTTGGTTACCAAAATGAAAACATAAATTCAATTCAGAATGTAACAGTCTGATAATGCCTAACCCATTTGGGAAATCTTACACTCGTTTCAATCATGAAGACCAAAATTCCTAAAACCTACCCAGCCTTCATACATCTCAATTTTTAGTTACAGCAAATTGGTTGCCAAATTTAAATGAAGATATTTATTCAATTCAAAATGAACTATCTCATTATGCCCAATCTATTTGGTAAATATTACACTCATTTGCACCATCATATCGAAATTCTGAAAACCTATCAAGCCTCGATAAACCTGAAATTTTGGTTACAGGAAGTTGGTTACTAAATTCACCGAAGACGTGAATTCAATTCAGAATGCAGCTATTCATCTATCTCGCAACGCCTAACCCAATGAGAAATCACACATTCGTTTACATCGAGAAGATCGAAATTCCTAATATCTACTAAGCCTCCATAAATATGAAGTTTACAGGAGGTTCGTTATCAAATTTAAGTTCAGACAAGACTTCAATTCAAAATATAACTATCTCACGATGCCTAACCAATTTGGGAACTCTTACACTCGTTTGATTCATCAATACCGAAATTCCCAAAACTCATCAAGCCCCTTTTGGAAAAACTAAATATTCTTCAAAAAACAACTGACAAATAATCCGCCTAGCTTTGACCAATCTAGAAGTATTTCGTGTAGAATTTAGAATGCAACAAACTTACCGCCATGAAGACCGAAATTCCTGAAACATATAAAATCTTCTCTGAGAAAAACCAAGTATTCTTTAAAAAGCAATTGATAGATAATCTGCCTGGAATCTAGAAGTATTTTTTCTAAACAAAATTACATAAAAATACATAAGAGAAGAAAGGCCTAATTTTGTACTTCTAATCATAGGCTTGATTCTATTCCTAGTAGAGATTACCTTACTCAGATTGAAACAATCATATAGCTGATAATTGATTTTTTGTATTTTAAGGTTAAGATATCTCAAAAACGTGACATGCTTCTCCAGCATCTGAGGCAAGATTTGGAAATGATGTCAGAAATAGTACCGCAAGTCTTCTTTTCCTGCTGTTAAGCCATTTTAGACTGTTAATGTACCTACTGTTTCTAATTGTTATTTGGCTAAATAAACTCCCAGTAGAATAAAAAACTGATTGTCCATGCTACGTATCGTATTTTCTTGGGAAGATTACCTTTTTTGTGTCGGTATAGTTATTCGACGGGCTATAAAATCAAAGGTAGACAAATAGCATTAGAATTCGCGGAATGAGGTAGAAATACGAAGGACAGAAGTGCAGAAGCGGTACGACGCAATTTTCTAACAATTATCTGGAGGCCTGTTGGTTACAGACAGACATGCAACGGCGTAGGTCGCCCACAGAGAGTTAGTTGGAAGAGTCAATCGATTCCTATGCCTTTACTCTGTTATTACGAGTTCGCCGCAAAGCAGCGCCGCAAAACAAATTCAGTAGCCGCAGCTAATTTCCCTCTCGGCACACATAATTAACCATTATATTACAACAACAACAACAACAACAACAACAGCAACAACTACTACTACTACTAAGAAACGTTGATAGAAATTGTAAATTCTTTACCTACTTCGTAATTCGTATGAACGAATTATACCTTTAAACTTTACTTACCCTAGACAAAAATTTTTAGTCTCTCTCCAGTCTCTGAGAGTCTTTAAGAGTCTTTCAGCGTCTCTCACAGTCTTTCACAGTCTCTCAGTTATTACCTAGGTGTTTTTATGGATCTCTCACAGTCTCTGTATGAGAGACTCGAACGATAAAATTGTTAATTCAGAGATTCGAGTCTCTCACAGAGAGACTGAATGAATAAAACTGAAATATTGAGAGACTCGAGTCTCTCGTTCAGAGACGCTAAACAGTTTTTTGACAGTCTCTCTCAGCGACACCAGAGAGACTCGATGAGAGACGGAGACTCGAGTCCCGCTTTCAGAAACTCTGAGAGACTGAACATTTTATCTGGGGTACTTACTTCCCAGTGGGAAGTGATAGTAATGGGTCAGACTTTGTGAATTTTTAGTTGTTTGGGGGTCTTTCTATGGTGCATATAACCTCTGATAGAAATGTAACATTAAGATATCAATTCTTATAGGAAGAAGAACGAAATGTGGAATTTGAAAGATAAGAGCATAGAAACTGTGGTGTTTGGAATTTAGTTTTACAACAAATAATAGCTGTAGTACCTAACTATATAGAAAAGTTGGTAAGAAAAACTCAGAAAGCAATTAATTCTATATGGAAGTGATGAAGAAAAGAGCGGATATAGATAGGGGGTAGACTTTTTATAAATACGGCGAAGAATGGGGTTGGAATAATAATATAAATCAAGGCATAGAAAATGATAGATGGTTAATGATACGAGGTCTGCTCAAAAAGTATCGCGAATTTTGAATTTCGATTTTTTTGTGGCGTTACGTTGGTACTCATATGTCTCTTACTTATACCGACATGTTCAATGTTCAGTTAATTTTTGACAGCTGCTTTATTGCTTGCACGTTTTTTGGCTCGTTTTCGATTTTTGCCTATTCCAAAAAATGGATCAAAGAATCTGTATCAAATTTTAATTGAAAAACAAAATTAAGAGCGCAGGACGCATCCCGAATGTTGACTGTGGCATATGGTGTGTATTTGGAACGCAGCATTGTACGAATGCGAAACATGGATATGTGGGCACTGCGGAAAAGAAAAGATTAGAAGCATTGGAAATGTGGTGTTACAGTCGAATGATGAGGAACGGTATCCTTATCATTCGGATAGAGAAAAGTTAGTAATGAAGAGGTATTAGAAACAATAGGAAAACTGAGGACTCTATGGAAGTCAATAAGAAATAGCGAGATAGGTTAGTAGCACACGTTCTTAGGCTTGAAGGTCTAGTCAGAGACATTTTAGAGGCAGAAACGGGAGTTAGAGGAGGAGAGGTAGACCTAGATTAGATTACTGTTCGTAAATAGTTAAGGATGTGGGTTCTTCTAGTTTTAGACCGAGCGGCATGGCCTAGAACTTTAGACCACTGCTTAGCATTCGGGAGGATGCCGGTTCGATTCCGGGTCCGCCTGCCTTGGTTCAAGTTTTTCTGTGGTTTCCTTGGATCACCTAGGCAAATGCTGGGGCAGTAATATTCCACAGATAATCTTTCATTCTCTTCTGTCTTCATTTCGGCCGTCTCATCTTTCTCACCCATTCCCACGATTCCTGAAAGCAGGCTGAAGAGGGCCTTCCGCCCTACCTTCCGGCGTAGTCCGGAGGGACTGCCCGCCCACCAGCATTACTGGCTGGTGGGAATGAAACACCCAAAAGTTTTTTTTTCTAGTTTTAGGGAAATGTGAAGATTAGCTCAGGATAGGAAAGAGTGAAGGTGCGTGTCCAACCAGTCTTAGGACTGACGACCTTATGATGATAGTACTCATAGTTTTCGAATTAAAAAACACAATAATTTCGATAGGTTTTAAGATCCTCAGTAAAATGTATATAGGTACATATGAAAGCTCTTGTTAAGAAAAAGCTTAATAAATTCCAGAAAATGAATTGTTACAGTTGGCAGACTTATAAACAACTTGCATATTTGACATTAATACATAACTAATAGAAGTCGATTTAGCTCAACTCATTTATTATAATTCCACTTTAGTTGGCAGCAAAGAATGGGATATATATTGAGTGCTATAACATCTAGTTAGAAATTCCACTTTGTTAGAGATTTTTTATAAGGATAACGAGGTGATTTTTCGTGAATAATTCAAATATCAGCCATCGACAATATGTTGCCGATGGAATTTGGACTATTTTTTTTAAGTTACTACGATTAGAGGTTCGAGGCAGTCAACACATTAGCGGTGTCTAGCAATAAAGCGATGATAAATTACGGGCATCGGGAGAACACGAGGTGTATATTTTACCAGTTATCGATTCGAATTATCTATTCATCATGTCAGAAATTATGTCCAAACATGTGTTAATAGATCGGATTGGTTTATACATACATATTTAAATGCTGTGCCCAAACTACAGAACACCCTACCGACCAAATGTGGATTCAAATTTGCCAAAAATGTCTATTATTTATTCGAACGATACTCATTATTTATAATTATATCTAATGACATTATATAACGATCCAAAATAAACATCAATTTTCTTTAGTTTTCTTTGCAGTAAACATACAAATAACGTCTTTTCAAGCATCAAAAATGAGGAAAAGTAGTCATAGTATCACATATCTATTTGACGGTTAATGATCGATTAGGTCGATAATGATCTACTGTTGTAATTCTCCTGGTTGTTAGTGTTGTGATGGCAAAAACCCTCTTTATATATTGGTATTTCTGAGCGTTAGTAATGAACAAAATTGGTCTTGCAGCCCAAGAATGTCTTTATTCTAGCAAGACCTAGATCAAGACCAGCATTCGCGTTTGATACAGCCCCGTACAAAGAAATCAAACGGATTTGAATCAGGGGTACGCGTCGGCTGTTGTACAGGGCCTGGTCGTGCGTACGTTGGTCTATGCAATAGAACCATTCACCACTGACCCACGACACTGACACATTGACCTACTTCTAATGACTTCGACACAAGTACATACGTAATACAAGAAAAAAGAACTAGTCTAGACTGGCTGTAAACATAAACATCGCCAATCACACTTAATCTAATCTAACAAATAACGAGCGGTACATGTGTACAAGAATACAAAATAAATATAACACAGATGCCGCTGATTGAATGCGGCGTTGCAGTGTCGTATTTCCTTATGCGATCCTACCAGAGCCGGACTGGCTCTTGCTCTCTCTGTACTCTCAAATACAGTCTTTCGTAACACCGAACTTAATTTTCTTGTTTTATAACGTCCTATTACCTCCTGCAAGCTTGCAGAAACACCTTGTATAAAGCCAATTTTTCCACCTGTCTTCTGAGTTCTGACGTAGTCTAGTTTGATTTCTCCAAACTATTTGCAACTGGAATAGACCACTGAAGATACTTAATATATTTTCTCCATGTATGTAGAGTCCCCTTCATCTCAGTTTTGAAAAATGTCATCTGAGTGAGTCTGTATATAATTCTACACCATAAAATAAAACCAAAAATTACTGCATACACTAATTCTTCTTGACAGCAATATTTTCCCATATTTTTCGCAAACGTAAGTGTGCTGGTACTTTTTCGTTTCTTGCTTACATAAAACAAGAATCTCTTTACCGAATGAGGTATAACAATAACAATTTATTTCTTGTCAGAGCAAACACGGTGAACCATTACGAGGTCGGTTTGTTAAAAATCGACCTAACTGTTAAATGGTATACGCAGGTAAAACGTGAAAAAGCGTCGAATTGCTTGTGGAATACTGGATGTTTTCGCCCACATGTGTACATTTCTCTAACGACTTGGATACCGTACAACATCTTCGGTTTACGTGAATTCGTATTGTTTATGGTCCAAATAATTTACGGGCCGCATATTTAATGAGACAATTACTAATTTCGGTTCCATATAAACGTTGTTTAGCGATTGGTTAGATCAGTGATTCGTGTATTGGAGAAATCGCGTTCATAGGTAGGAGCAGAATAGTTGAATGACATCAGGATTACCTCGAATACGATTCAAATTTATGTGTGAAATACCGAGAATTATTGGGATCCGATGTCTAAGAGAACACATCCTCTTGTTATTTATTACCCGACTAACGTTAGAGTTTTTGAAAAGAAAATTTGATCGGTCTTAAGGATAAAATTAATAAACCGCAATTTTGTAAGATTGTATGTGGTTATTCATCGGCATACTGATGCTGCCCCGTATTACGTTTAGACTGAACGGACTATAGGCCAGGGCGGCAAAATTGTAGATTTAGTGTAGAGGTCAGATTGGATGAATTATACAAAACTGATTTGTGTATTGATCGGGATAATTTTATAGATGTTTCCTAAAAACCGTAGATGTGACTCCCAGCACGATCCTCCAATTAAGTCACAAAGTTCACAAAAAGGGCTTCGAATTGTAAATATTTCTATGTAGCATAAACAGCCGCCTGATGTGTCAGATCAGGTATTATTATTGAACCCGGATGGTATCCGAAGTGATCCCTTCAGGCATTTTATTATTTTTAAGTATTCATTCGAATGAACATATATCAGAACTCATTTGGCAAATTTATGAACCTCCTCGATGGTAACAGGGTGTTCGTATCGAAAAAAAAAACGCTTTTTGTAAAACAATTTCTCTTGCTCAACTGATTACTTCGAAAGATCAGGAAAAATTCATGAACGTAAGTTTTTAAGTAAAAATAAATCTTTATTTTATAAAGATCCTAATAACATTTTTTTTCCTTTTTTTACAGACATTACAGGGACTAATATTACGATTTTTAGACTGGAATGCTCTAAAAATTCAAAAAATGTTTTTTTTTTTCATTATTTCCACGTTTTTGAACGTAAGTCTAAAACTGGAATGTTTAACAGTTGCTATAACTGTTTACAATCATCAAATGTTATCCTAATTTTTATAAGAAATAATAAATTATTTTGAGCGTAAATGATTGGAGATACAGCGAAGCAATATTTTATTCTAGAAATTTTATAGAACTGACAAAATAGCTCAAAACCCCAACGCCAAAACACGACACTTCAGTTGTCCGAAGCACTTTTCGGTAACAAGGTTACCTTCTTCAGGAACTAAAGTGAACTAAACCTAAAAGCGAACTAATCCTAATCTATACTAATAGTTGTTAAGGTTCAGTGAACATAACTCAGTGACAATAAGGTTAATGTTCAAAGCACCTTGACAACTAAAGTGGACACCTAATGTGTCGTGTTTTGGCGTTAGGGTTTTGAGCTATTTTGTTTGTTCCACAACAACCGCCAAAGTTTTTCCAGTCTTCATAAATTTTATAGACTTGAAAAAATAAATTCAGAGTATTTTTGGTTGTTCGAGCAACTATTAAACTGTGTAGTTTTAATGATATGCACAAATTACATGGAAAAGATGCAAAAGTTGAAAGTTTTATTTGAATCTTGAGCGTGTAATTCTAACATCAGCATTCAATTACGGAAAAAATACAGAAAAAATGTTATTAAGAAGTTAGCCAAATATAACCTTCATAACCTAAACAATCAATGGAAAGTTTTCAGATTTTCCAAAGCAATCAGTTGAGTAGGAGAATTGCTTTAAAATACGTTTTTTACCATAGGAGCACATACTACCACCTAGGGGCTGAAAATTTGGCTAAATCGGTTTAGAAATATGTCCTTTCGAACAGACATATCAAATTAAAGTCCAATCTGCGGCAATTTCTATTTTATTGCTATGTCACTGGACAGGCAGCGCTGACTGGGGCTCACATGACGAACTATCGCCATAAATACATTATAACATTCTAACTTATTTATACATAATAACTTAAGTAATTAAAAACAGTATTTTTGAGTTATATTTACTAATTAATAATGGATTTTGATATTTTGAAAGATTATGTAGCAAGCAAGTAAAAAATATTGCACTATTAACATGATTAGTAGAGAATAGTTAGACTACAAAATCTCGATATTTACGAGTCGATTCAATAACTTCGAGAACTTGATTAACCAATAAAAACATTTTAATTACTTGTAATAATAAGTAAAATTTGAGAAACAATTTTAAACAATATCACAGCTGACACTGTGGAAGTCCCGTAGGAAAAATTTCCATTCAATTTCCATTAAAAAAATGCCATTTAATTACCACTGATAATAATTAATGGTAATAAATGGAGAATTGCCAATGGGATTCCCATTCCCGAACTCAATGGGATTTCCATTGCTGAACGCAATGGCATCAACATTGCTGAACTCATTGAAAATTCCATTGCGTTCCATTGGAACTTCATCAGCATATTTTTTTTCTATAATCCATATTATTTTGTTGAGAATTTGGTTCTTCAGGTACCTGAACCAAGGCACGTGCCTGGTTGTCTGGCTCTTCATCATTGTGTTTAGATTTTTTTTCACTCGCTTCTGATAAAACTACATCACTCTCACAGATGACTTCGGCCTCCTCTATATTCTGGCATGGTTCAAAATCATCAAACAATGCTTCTAATGTAGGCTTTTTCACTTGTCTAGGGGTTGTTTAATAAAAGGCTCCGGGTAGTTGAATACATATATAATAAACATAATAATGAATATAAACAGCAAACAGCAAAACGAGTAACAAACAGGAACTAAATATATACAACTTATATACAATATTCAATGTATCGCCTCTTCCAAAATACATACGTCTTCGTGTAATCACCATAAATACGTCTTCCGTGTTTTTTGAGTAAATATGCTCAACGTCTAAATGAAATATAGCGTTTTAATCAAACATCTTACTACCTTGCTTGTTTCTCACTCTACTGCCGTGGTGGTCCCTCATGTACCCCCAACATGCTCGCATAGGTAAAACTAGATTATTGATTTTCCACCACCTAATTGGCAATATCACTACTCTTGCACTAGGCAAGCAAAAACTGTATCGAAATAGGCTAATAGTATGTGGCCACTAATGGTTATAATAAACGAATTACCCTATACTATTCGTAAGAATAATATATCAGCGGGTTTATG
>NW_020439748.1:0-784 GCF_000699045.2 Agrilus planipennis
AGTCATTTCTTCATGGTAGGGAACAAGATGAAGTCGCAGGGAGTCAAATCGAGTGAGTACGGGGTGTGCGGCTGCAAATTCATAACGTAATTCATGCATCAAACACGTCTCAGTCGAATGGCTGCCAAATCTAAACTAACCTATCAATCAGTCTGAAATTTGTTTTGGCGTGGTTTGATAGATGGCAATACACGACGACAACACCAATTTCCCTCAGGAACGTCCTCCGTCTTCAAACACGGGTACTTATTAAACCGCCCTCGTACATTGAATTAACCATACAAAAATTCAAAGTATACGTATCTCACTTACTTTTAAGCATATAATTACAATATTACATTAAAAAATATTTTTTTTTGTGATGTAACTACAAATGTACAATTTTCGAATTATTCCCTCTACCTGCTTGTATGATAAGACATGGCTTTTTGCCAAAATGATTCTAGGACAACACGGAAGGTACCTCATGATGTGATTCCTTTTGATTCCCTTGCGAGTGCCAAAAAACATGCTGAATAAACGACTGTATTTTTTTATTGTGTTAAGTTTTTGCATTTGTTGTTAATTTTAATATGATACCTCCACATGTTCTTAAGAAAAATGGTCTTGCCAGGCAAACAGACAAACAACTATATAATCATATAAGGTAGGGGCCGGCAAGTAATTTTTTTAAATTTTTAATATATTCCTTCCTTCAGAAATGATAAGGGGAGAGCTTAAAGCTCAAAAATACTTTATTATCTGTAGAAAACATTGTTTCAATTTTTTATTTAAGAAATTTATT
>NW_020439748.1:3309-8600 GCF_000699045.2 Agrilus planipennis
GCCGAAACTGAGGCCTATTTTGAAGCAAAGGACAAATCGTACTACAAAAATGGTATCGAAAAGTTGGAGGATCGCTATAATCAGTGTATCACCCTTGAAGGGAATTATGTTGAATAAAAAAAACGAATTTTGCAAAAAAAATGTGTTTTACTATTTTAGGCCGGGGACTTTTCAATTGACCTGTTATCTCTGAAGAAGTTCGCCACTCAAGAGAGTGAAACGTAAGGATGGAACTCCAACCGACGGCGACTCTGTTTATTGTAATCCTACATAGAATTACAACACTCGTAATTTTTGGATTTCTTCTTTACTTCATCTGTGGGACCTCCCTTGCTTCCCTCTTTCCCTCCTTACCGCCAAGATTCAACAATGAAGTTTAACAATAATTACAAAAACCAATTGAACAGTTTGTCGCACTTTAACCAAGAACCCGTTGATTACACTTACCAAAGAACTGTAAATTGATAAATGGCAATGAAGGGTAAGAAGCGGGAACGTTATTTTCCAAATAGATCACGCTTGTTATTTAAGTGACTCACCATACCTTGACATAAACGAACATAGTTACGTACTTACAAACATTTTATCTACTTACAAGAACAGTAATTATTTCCGTTAACATTTAACCAGATTTAATGCTAATGCAATTACATTGTTTATCGCTCGAAGAATATAAATCAAGTAACATGCGCATAAACACAATTACGCCCCTAAAATACTTTGACACCGCAATAATTATTAGATAGATACTTATAAGTTGTACAATTTCTAAAACAGAAACGTCTAGATAGTATTATGTATCACACAGCTAATTGGCAATTAATGCATAAAACTACGTTGGTAATGTCCTTTGATATAAAAAAAAAATAAATATCTTCACGTGTAGAAATAAACATAATAAACATTCAACTTACATTATAAAATAAGTATTCTGCCATACTCATGCACAAGATGAATGTCATTTATTTTTTCGTTAACATACAGTGGAGTTCGTTTATTATGACTCCGCCTATATTGACCAACCCCTTAATATGAAGAAATTGCAATTTTAAGTTTGGTTCTCATATTAAATTCTCTATAGGAAAGTTTGGATATAATGACTCCGTTTAAAATGACATATCGTTCATTATGACTGATTCTCAAGAAATCATATCCGGCTATAGTGACTCAAACGATTAATACTAAAATTTTCGCTCATTTTTCTGACCCTTTTCGTGTCCGTCATTTTCCTTCGATGTCATTATAAGCGGATTCTACTGTATACGATAAATTGGCAAATATGAATAATGCATTGGTCTATTCTCGTCTTAATCTGCGACCGAAAATAAACAATATCGATAAAATCGCTTACGCGAACCAATTCAGACAGAATTAAGTACAAAACCGCACATACAGACGAGTGGTACCCTGATACTTGTATAAACACCCATAATGATTAAATAATTTTTGATATCAAAAAACTATTTTTCTCATGATAATGAAAATGCCTCCCTGTAGGGCGTATGCCCCTCGTTTAAAAGCACGGGTCTAGGTCTAGATCCAGAGGATAGACTCTGCATCAAATAGTTTGAAAATCATTGTAATTATTCTTTACAATATAAGTAGTACATTTATTATACTATTGATAAATAAATTTTTATTCTCTTCCAATCGTTAAATATGAAGACNTGGGTGAAACGCAATTTGGATACGAAAAAGGTAAAAATACAATAGACGGTAAAACTGAATTGAAGAAAGGTATGAAAAAAGAAGGCCAAACATTCGTTTGACAGGATAAAAAGGGGGATAATGGGCCAAAGAAATATCTGCAGTAAACTAAATGGATGGATAAAGGAGATTTATAACGAAACAACATCGAAAGTAAGGATAAAAGATAAGGGCACAGAAGAAATACAGATCATAAGCACAACATTGTTCAACTTAGTCTTCGAAAATTTAGAAGAGACAATGAAAAAGATACAGACAGAAATAGTAATACTAAAAGAAAATGTATTGTGGTATTAAAGATAATAATGAACAAGGACATAAGGTTTAAGAACAAAGGCTTTCACGGCCGGAATCCATAGTAGAATGAAGATTCGGCCTATAGGGCCGTGATCTAAGTGAACTATTCTGTCCAGACGTTTCGTCAGCTGCTGCGGCTGACATCCTCAGTGGTTGCGTTGACAACATGAACGTAGATTATATCTCGAAGTCTTGACAGCGACTGTCAGTCGAAACGTCTGGACAGAGTACTTCACTTAGACCACGGCCATATAGCCCGAATCTTCATTCTACTATGGACATAAGGAACTGATAAGTTTTAGAAGACACATTTCAAAATAAGGACTAGTGTTAAACACAATCAAATCAAACATGTGAGAGAAAGAAAAAGAAGTCTTTAGAGGAAGTAAGAATATTCAGTTATTTAGAATAACAGCAGTATTATGGAAGGTATGAATCATAGCTGAGAGGATGATTGCTGGAAAAAAGAATGTATCTGTTTGACGTACTTGTAGAGAGCATTTTAATGTATGGAGTGGAAATCTGGGGTTGACAAGAGCATAAAGGAATAGAAGTACAAGAGAAGTGCATCAAACAGATACCGAAATTAGACAGAGCCACATCCGGATACATACTGTACGTAGAAACAAAAAGAGAAAAGCAATAAAGTATGAAGAAAAAAATAATCGAAAATGAAGAAAACAACTAACTCAAAAAATACATGAAGGTTAAAAATATAAATAAAATGTATACATAGTAGTAAGCAAAAGAAAAATGAAGAAAGAGGAGAAAAAAACATTTAGATAAAAGACGGTGGTTGAATTATTATAACATAAAAATAGAAAGAAAACGGACCTATGAAAAGAAAATGAATAAATGAGTAAAATACTATAACGACCGATTATGAAAAGAAAACTTAATTCAAAAGGTTTATATGCCGAAGAATACAAGAATACCAAAAATTGCAGACTCTAGATTAATTGAAAGAAGACAACAGGAAAAGAAATGGAAATGGAAACTATCAGACGTGGATTGGGATTTTGATTTGATCTCATCAGCACGGCGAAGGTTATCTCGATGAATCTCCGACCAAACCGAAGATGCTGTATATTTATATAATATCGAGTTAATCACATCTATGCTCGCGAACGGTTAATTTAGAAATTCTAAAAAGATTGTTAAAGGTGTATGTTTGAAGTGCGGCGTTGTACGGGTGCGACACATGGACGGTGCGGCGGAAAAGAAAAGGTTAGAAGCGTTCGAAATGTGATGTTACAGGCGAACGATGAGGATACCGTGGTAGAAAAGGTTAAAAATGAAGAGGTATTAGAAAGAATAGGATAACAGAATACTCTATGGAAGTCAATAAGAAAAAGGCGAGATAGATTAGTAGGGAACCTTCTCAGGTATGAAGGTCTAGTTAGAAACATATTAGCGGCAGAAACTGGAGTTAAGAGGGGTAGGTACACCTAGATTAGATTACTGTTCGCAAATAGTTAAAGATGTGGGTTGTTCTAGTTTTAGGGAAATGCGATGATTAGCTCAGAATAGGAAAGAGTGGTGGTACGTATCCAACCAGTCTTAGGACTGACGACCTTATGATGATGATCGAGTTATGGCAGTATAATACCAGCTACTGATATTTGCCGCAAATAACAATACTTCAATCTCTTTTTGTCAGTATTTAAAAATGAAGCATCAATTTTTAAATCCGTATGGACAGTATCCTTTGGTGACCAGCATTTAAATTTAAATATACAAGCCAGAAGCTTCTCAGTTTCGTAAGATTTGGATTAGTTCCAACATACAAAATCCCGATATCTTGCGATACCTATGCAAGAAAGATTCACCCATAAGATCCCTATTTAAATCAAAAATTATTTAGAATTTTATTTGCCATTTTTCACTTTAATGCCGCAATTCCGAAATGTAAGCTTGTGTTGTTTCTCAACAGCCCCCAACCCCCATCTGACATTTCCAAATGAACATTTTTCAAAATCTAATAAAACAGACTTTGATGCTCATTATTAGCCAAAATTATTATGAGCACCCTCATGCTATTAGCTTTAGAATATAAACACTAAATTAGTTTTCTTTTATAGAAAAGGTACATCCAACAACTAAAACATCTGCTAGATGATATGTAGGAAAATTATAAAGTTACAATCGAATTTGTACTTTAAATAAAGTTAGATTCCGAGTGGACATGTATTCTGAATTTTAATAGGATAGCCTACGTGATAAAATTATCAAGTGATCGTTGAAAAGCTTCTTTTTAGTGTTTAGTTTTCGAACATGCATACACATATTTCAAATAAGTAATTACTTTTTATATTAAAGCAAGCATCCTGACTGTAATGGTATAAATTTACATTGTCACTTGTTGCAAAATGTTGGTACATGAGTAACTTTCACAAAAATTCTCTGAACGTTCATTGACAAAAATCTACTTACGTATGACGACAAATCTTGTTAACAAATTGACGATTAATGCAAAAAGTTTTATAAAATTTATATTGTCTCTTTTCGAGAATAGAAATCACGTAATAATAGCAAAAATAAAGTAATTTGTCGCAATCACGAAGGAAATTGTGGTTTGAGTGTGAAATCTACAATGTTTCATGCCAAGTCTCATCCCATGTAAAATAAATAAAATTTTACTTAATTGCAGTACTTTAATGCAACCAATTTTTATTTTCAAACTACAGTCGAACTTCGATAACTCGAATTTCTGATAAGTCGAACCAAATTGGTTGGCAATAGCGTCAAAAGTAGGAAATGCGTGTAAATTTGTCTTGATTACTAGAACTTCAATTACTCGAATATCTTGATAACTCGAACGAAATATTTTGCGCCAACTTCGATAAGTCGAATTTCCTGGGAGAATCCCGTAATTACGGTCTTTTTTAACGCATTCATGCAGGCAATTCAGTTTCTGCGCTTGCTAAGTTCACTTGTTTGACTTACTAGTTACTACTAACAATAAGTAAAAAATACTGTGCCTGTTTCATTTATATATTACATTAAAGACATTTTTGCGTGTGTTAATATGTCATCAAACGTACTTTAAAAACATTGTCTGTTGATCAAAGATTTGAAAATTCGTTGAGTGCCTTGCGTTCCTATTTAAAAGCCAGTGAATATACAACCGATGCCCTGTATAATAGTTTAAATGAAATTGAAGCTTTTTTCGAAAACCAAAATAAGAAATCCGTTCGTCAGTCACAAATAACTGACTTTTTTACAGTAAAATAGTAAATACATACATATATGTATATATGTACATGTAGTACATACATATGTACATA
>NW_020439748.1:9125-9749 GCF_000699045.2 Agrilus planipennis
TCGCATTTCCCTAAAACTAGAACAGCCCACATCCTTAACTATTTGCGAACAGTAATCTAATCTAGGTCTACCTCTACCCCTCCTAACTTCTGTTTCTGTCTCTGATATATCTTTGAATAGACCTTCATGCCTGAGAAGGTGTCCTACCAACCTATCTCGCCTATTTCTTATTTACTTCCATAGAGTCCTCTGTTCTCCTATTCTTTCTAATTCCTCTTCATTTCTAACTTTCTCTATCAACGGTACCCTCATCATTCGCCTGTAACACCACATTTCGAACGCTTCTAACCTTTTCTTTTCCGCAGCGCCCACCGTCCATGTTTCGCACCCGTACAGCACCGCACTCCAAACATACACCTTTAACAATCTTCTTCGAGTTCCTAAATCAATTGTTCGCGAGCATAGAAGTGACTTCTTTTTATTGAAGACGACTTGACCCTGCGCTATCCTCTGCTTTATATCCCTTCTTATAATCCTTCGTCTCTTGTCATTACATTCGCTCTTTCCTTACTTTTTCTTCCCTCGCATATCAGTATTTTTGTTTTACTTTTATTTATTTTCATACAGTACTGTTTTGTCAATACCGCTTCCATTTTATTTAAAGCTATCTCTAAACTCATCCTT
>NW_020439749.1:0-8715 GCF_000699045.2 Agrilus planipennis
CAAACAAATGTGAAAAAGAAAAATTTTAAGACGTGCCTGACACCTGCAGTGAAAATTACGAACTAATATAAGTCCTTCATTAAAGAATTATCCTTTTAAAAATGTTAAAGGAAATACAGTAACTTCAATGAAAAAGAGCGTTTAAATTATGTAGGTTAATAATATATTTGAATTTACCACACTTTTTCAAGCTTTCCTTTCACTTTTACTAGGATAAAAGCAAAAATGCAACTTTCTGCAATAGACAAAGAAATCCTGAATATTTTTACTGTACTATGGAAAATAGTCCTTCAAAGAAAAGAAAATGATTTTACACAGGTCCTAAAAAGCACGACAGTTTTCCAAAAGCTTTACAGTTTTCCACCTCTACCCTTAACGGCTCGACAGATATCTGTAACTCTCTAACTATGGCCTGTCCCTGTTCACGAACCCTTACACAACGTCGGTAGCTGCAAAGGAACTAAAGAGCATACAAAGTTCCCTACTCCAAGGAAGAGGGTGCTGTGTATTGAATTCGAACAATATTTTTTTCCTTTCGATTTGTATAAATAAACACGAGTTTTAATTTTAATAAAGTAACAAAATTTCATAAAACAGTAACAAAATTGTCATTTATTAAAATGGCATTTGTTAAATTGTTACTTAATAATTTATACATACGTAAGTACATCTTTTCAAGCTTCATCTAATACAAGGAATTTTTAGCGAAAAGCATAAAGTTAAATTATCAAGTTATTATTTCCCTGATCAAAAACCCTCAATTAAAGGATGAAACGTTCTAATTTTTATCTAAAAAAGTAACTTTTCATCTAATAAGTTTATTATTTAAGGATTACAAAACAACAAGGATGCAAAAATATTCAAATAAAAGCTATCTTCGGCGCAAAAATATTTTGGTATGTACAGGGTGCTCTGTCTAGTAAGTCTACTATCACATATTATTTGAATTAATTTAATAATTAGGGGTCTGCATCATAAAAATGTAGTTAAAAATGATCCAAAAAGGATTGGAGACTGTTATCAAGTCAATATAAAGAACGTAGGTATTTAGAAAATACTACAAACGGCACAGTGAACGCCATCTGTAGCACGATGCTACATTTTAGGATTACGTAGGTATTGTCAACGCATTATTACGTCGACATATTTTTCCCGTAATTCCCATCGGGCACACACCCAGGTGGCGTATAAAGGAACACTTGATGAAACTGTTAAGCAAGAGGAAAAACTGAATAAATCAACACCTCTTTCCGACCAAGAGACATAATATAATTTTAATTAATAATTTAATTATCAGTAGACTGCTATTAATCAATGTTGTGATGAAGTTTTATATTTAAAATGAAGGGTATATAATGTATAAGGCAATGAACCTTGTGAGATATTATAAATTATTACCATCATAGTATGATTTGTATCTGTTTGGTATTAACACCCGCATGAGACTTAATTGATTTAATACACCAGTACCCCTTTGATGTCTGTTATTATTTTATGATTTTTATCCATTCACGTATACACTTCTGTGTTGGTTAACAAAAATCAACTAACTAGTTATAAGTTCCTACTACAAAAAAAATAGCGTTATGCATAGACGGTCGATTAGAAGTAGAATAGCTAGCCGATGAAAATGATACGTTTGGAGAGAGATATATAGATGTAATACGAGTTCGAAATTCGGAAATTGCCTTAGTACAGATAACGGCGAACCATTTGTTCGTAGTCACCGATAATGAGTGAAAATTTGCATATCAGATCGGGTCTAAACCCTTAGGTTTCCATGGTGAGATTATTGTCGGAAAGTTAGAGACGGAAAAACAGGCAAAAATACGAGCCGAAGGGATTTACACCAGTTACAAGGGTAAGAAAGTGTAAATCTTTAGAAAATGGGATAACAAATCATTGGGTTAGAATTCGAAATAAGAAAAGGGTCACAATTCGCTAAGTAGTTATGTACGAATCTAAAAGCACACGAGAAAATGAACTAACATATTCTAATTTTAAAACTTCAAAATGATGAAACTGTTAGAGACAACTATCAAAGTTTCCTGAATTTTATGTTTTTTATATTTTAAACGTATTTTATCAAAAGCTTAATTAATTTCTTCATGCAGTTGCATTTATCGAAAATTTACGAGCTGTTTATTATGAAATTAATATAAAACTGTGCCGTTATTTCCCACCCCTAATTTAACTGTCAAAATTTTGACAAAACGTTCATGAGAAAGTTATAAATCAATGCGTTAAGTAAGTGATTCCCACCTGCGGAAATAATAACATGTATAACTAAATCGGTTTCGTTGAGTTTAGTGGACAGGTGTCCTAACGATTCGCTCGAACGCTTTGGACATCTGACCGAAGTTTTGATTTACCAAGTTGCACCCCTCGGGTTACGGAAGAATGCCTAGGCATTGTTTAGCTTCCGTTTAGACACTGGTTGAAATATTGTTAGGTCCTACAGTATCAAAGCAGCTATTGTTTCTGATTTGTTACCACTATTATTATAACTATTATTTGTCTTTCTATACGAGTAAAAAAATTAATTTTTATACACCGTACGTAATTTTTCGGCTACATAAGGGCGAGAACACGCTATTTTATAAACCAACCCAATATAACTATATTTACTCTCAAATAAAAAATTAACCGAAAGATTTTAGGGTTCCGTATCTCAAAATGAAAACAGGAACCCTTATATTGGAAATTGTAGTTAAAAATTAACTGTAGGGATAGATATAGAGGGGCAAAAGATTATTAGTATCTAAGAAAGAGGGGTTAGAGATAATTTTAAATAAAATGGGAGCGGTATTGACAAAACATTGTATGAAGTAAAACAAAAATACTGGTATGCAAGGGGAAAAAAAGTAGGGAAAGACTGAATATAAAAATAGGAAACGAAAAATTAGAAGAACTGGCTGATTTTAGTATGTAGGAAGTCAGATAAGTCAGGGCGGAAGGAGTAGTAGGGATATAAAGCAGGGTCGAGTCGCCTTCAATAACAAGAAGTTACTTCTATGCTCGCGAACGATTAATTTAGAAATTTGGAAAAGATGTTAAAGGTGTATGTTTGGAACGCGGTGCTGAACGGGTGCGAAACATAGACGGTGGGCGCGGCGGAAAAGAAAAAGTTAAAAGCGTTCGAAATTTGGTGTTACAGATTAATGATGGGGATACCGTGGACAGTAAGGGTTAGAAACGAAGAGGTATCAGAAAGAATAGAAAAACAGAGGCCTCTATGGAAGTCAATAAGAAATATACGAGATAGGTTGGCAGGACAAATAGTTAAGGATATGGGATGTTCTGGTTTTGGGGAAATGCGAAGATTAGCTCATGATAGGAAGGAGTGGAGGTGTGTGTCCAACCAGTGTTAGGACTGACGACCTTATGATTATGATGATGATGATGATGATGATGATGATGATGATGAATACTCTAATATTAAATGTTCTGGGGACCGATTTTGATAGGCGGAGAACTTAAAATATATTCGGAAAAAGCGAATAAGTTTGGTCGGTTTTTTAAAGTTTCAAAGTCTTAAAAAGCTCTATTTAGTATAGTTTTAATTGACGTCAATGTCTGGATTATATAATTAGTATTGTTAGGATTTTTTTCGGGTGTTTAGTTTGATGGTGCCGGACGGTTTACGATATAAACAACGGGGTGGTTTTAAATACGTCGGTTCCTGCGCCACAAATATCCGGTTACGCCCCCGGAGTGGTTTGAGCGGGTTAGCAGCAAATTTAGGTGTAAGTGTACGGGTATCTTGTTTGCGGAAACTCTAGAACATGGTTAATGAGACAGATGGTTAAACATCCATGTTTTTGAATGCGGCAGAGCTTTCAATGGAGTTCATTTCAAAAGCTCTCTTCTTTCAATGGAGAAGCTCGTTTGATCTTAATATATTGCACGGGCGGCTACCATTCTTTCACCACTTTCCCTTTACGAAGGAACAACCCAGTAGTAATAAGGAAGAATCTCTTTTATTACGAATATTGTAAAGATCTTTAGCGTTTTCACAAAATGACGACCTACAATTTTTCATCTATCATAATAATTAGTTTATTATACCGTTATCATCGTTACCATTACCATTTACTATTTATTTATTGTAAATTAATATCGTTTGATATAATTACTTCTAATTATCTTGACAACAAACTGGCTTTTCTGGTAAAACTCGCCAATCAATGAGCCAGTCAATTTCTAATAATAAATAATAGGTTATTGTCTGTCATGACTATTGAAGAAGCTACACGCACATAAACAACATGTTGTTCTCTAAATTATGATAATTGCAGTTATATCGGTTCATTGTATGGAAGTTTTTTGATTTCGTTTATAAATGGCTCTGTCAACTTTTGAACGAACGGTAATTGATTTTCCATAAGCTGCATGTTATTGCAATGCGATTTAGAAAGTAAATATCTAGCAGTTAATGAGCATGAAGACGGTTGCAACAGAATGGACTTGAATATAAGCGTAATCAATGTATCATTATCAATTATTTTGTAAAATTTTTCTTACTCGAGATTTATAAGTAGAACTAAATCTTACCCACGGCTTCATAAATTTCTTCTTAAGTCCTGAGCAAGAACATCAGGATAAAACTGACGTTTCTTATTTTCAAGCTTAAACATATATACTTTGTGTAGAATGATACTTAATTTTGTCCTTTTTATCGAAATAAAAAGAAATTTTTTGTCCTTCAGGAATAGTATTTTTTTTGGGGTAAAATGCCCTTTTCTGTACCATTGACAATGTGTGTATAAAATTTCATGATGACCGGTTGTTTCGCATTTATAATAGGTAGTAGTAAAGATATATCAATATCCATTGTCACACGTTGAAAATTGGGCAAAAAAAGGGTTTCGAAATTATGAATCGTTTAAATCACATAAATTTAAATCGACGAAATTTTCGTCAAAACACATATCATGCAAAATCAAATTTGGCTTGGTAAACTGTTAAGAGTGCAATTTTGGGTAGCCAAATTTGGAAATTCGTTAAAAAGGTTCTGAAATCATACAAATTTAAATTGGCTTAAAAAGCGCAATTTTGCAAGTCCAAATTTGAAAATTGATTAAATTTTAAGTTACAGCAGGTAATCCAACCTTTAGCCATATGGCATGGTTAGTTCATACTATTACAAGAGATGAATGACATGCCAATGTGGCCCGAAATAAATTTAGCACGTATTTTTTTACTTCATGTGAAGGCTCATGAGATTTTGGACCAGCTATAGTAGCTTTCCTACCTTAAATTAAAAATATAGAAAGTATAGTTAACTTGATGCTAAAGCAAAATGTGTGAAATAAAGTATAGATGATGGAGGGTGGTTAATACATTATACAAAAATGTAGAGCAGGTACAGGGTAAAAACGGGAGAGACAGTGGCCAGCGATGCAAGTTGTTTATTAAAGAGATAGCCGTGGTAAATAAAAAAATCCCTGGCTGCAGGGTGCATATCGGTCACTTGTGATATTTTATCGGCTGTCAACTGAGGCATAAAACACCGAGATAAACCAAATCGTTGTCTCGGGGGATCTCACTCTTCTCCTCTTCAGTTCGACACAGATAGGGATGGTAATGCATTCATTGTTCCTAGTCTCTCTGTGTGACACTTCGAGTGCTATACACATCTCATCCGGACGATAAGTGAAGAGGAAGAACTGCCGTAACAGTTAGATGTAAAACGCCAATGTAAAGAGGAACAGTTATTACACATTGCGAAATATTTTCATCATGTACTTACCACTTTTTAAACTTTTCTCAGAAATAGAAATACGTATAACCATTGCTTAAGTGAAAATTATTGTCTAAAGTTATTGATAAATAAATAATTAGTTATTCTGAACTAATTTTGTTCTAAAAGCTGGCCAGCTCGTCAAAGAAANACTTCAATCTCTATTTTATTAATTAGACATCGTTGTTAATTTGTTGTATCTAACGAAAAATTTATATAAAAAGTAAAAATTCGGGATAGACGTTTTTCATCAAAAATCTTAAGACATGGTATTATAGTATTAGGTGAATAATCCTTGCTATTACATCAAGGAGTCATTTATACTGCAAAACATAGTTAGATCTTAGTAGGTGACTGAATATTTCTTTTAATTGGAAAAATCAACGGTTATCTGTCAACAAAATTCCAGAAAATTTTTTATACGTTTTTTTGGAAATTCTAAATTAATAAATAATTTAAAATGGTCAGAAAATATTCTGCACTAACGTATATTAATCAAAGAGCCAGGTAAGTGCCACTTTTTTGAGATATTTTTCAAGAACCCCTTTCCAGGTTATGTTATCGTTTAAGTTTTTCGGAAATACTTTCTCTATTTTAATGTTACATATTTCTTTTAATTCACTTAGAGAAATCAGGCGGCAAGTTGCTTCATCTTTTGTGTACTTAAGTCGAAGGATTCTGGAAGAATACTTGGAAAGGTGCCGTATTTACAAGCGGAATAATTGTAAGTATTTCAGGACAATTGTCCTTTTAAAGAAAAATAACTATATTTGTATATTTGCAGGGCCCCATTACGAAGCTGTTTTTACTCGCCATTTCTTTTACGGAGGTCCTGGACAGGTTAAATATTACATAGAAACTTATTATCCTTATGATTACCTGATATTTTAACATTACAGAGACGAAAAACGAAAAAAGCTAGAAAAAATCAGAGGCAGGCAAGAACAAAGCCGATGCTTCGAAAAACCCAAAATACAAAGCAATTTAAAAGAAAAGCAATAAATAGAAGGAGAAAACCAATCATAGTTTTGAAAAGTTGCAGAAATTTTCATTCAACGACCAGCAGTATTTGCTGCCTTTGCCAATGCATGATGGAATAAAGAAGAGACACATAAAAATCACAAAAAATATCAAGTTCATCCCCATGGTACCTTAATACCAACTTTATTTTTTTTTGTTCCCGATAATTTTCTGTTAAAATTTAAAATAAAATAAATTTGTTATTGTAATTATTATAAACTATGTAACTTATTACAATGTTACTTTCTGATGAATAAAAAGAAGTTAAACTTCGTATAGTAGTCTCATATTATTGATCAACAAAATTAATATAGATTTCAGTCACAGAAAAAAGCTCAGATTCCCATGTAACATTATCCTAATGATTTAGAGGTCGATTTAGTTCAGGAAATTATACATTTTCACTCTCACGTTTCCACTAACAAGACTGTTTATAGAGAAATATCATTATCATAATATTAATTAATTAATCTCTGTATTGAGTCACCGTAATGAACATCATATTAAATTATGACGATATTATATAAATTATTTCGCCAATGTTCTTGCTTCATTTTACACTTTTGTATATAGTAGTGGTTTAAAAAATTTAAATATTCTTTGAGGAAACACAAAAACTAAAAAAATCCTTTTTTCTTTCGGTGTTACCTATCAATTTTTTTATACATATTCGTCCTTTTTGCATTAACTACAAAGTAAAACGTCATCGTCACTAGAAGTTCAGTAATTACTCAGTGCGGTAATTGATTTTGCCGGGGAATCCTATGGGACAAACAACTAGACGGATCGGTCCCCAGAGGAACGTGATGTCGTTACCAAAACGACGCTGCCATTCCTCTGTATTTGTTTAGTTCTCTAAGTACTTACATGCCTGTAAAATTTGGACGCTTCAAAACTCGCACGGCGAATTTTCACTCAATTATTCCACAACATTTTACAATAGCAAACACTAAATACTTTTTATTTGTTTACAACTTCATCATTTCGAAATAAATCTATCAATACACCGACTGCTGGGTTATGGAAAAGTTAAAAGGAAATTTTGTAAGGCAACACGTATGAATGATGCCTTACATTTAAAGTATTGATCAGGTCATACAAACAACTTTTTAAGGGTGTTATCAGGAAATAGGCACACCAATACACCAAATTTTTTTTGTGGAAGTCCTGTGCTCTTAGCGATAGCCTTCTAATTCTCGATATGCAAAAGTTTGGAAAAAGAAATTAATTTTTGCAAAACTTTTTGCAAAAAACCACCAAGAACTGTAGAACTAATTATTTCTTACCCTTTTTAGGTATCAAATCAAATTGTGTGGCATGAAGTGAGAACCACGAACTACCGCCACAACCCTTCTAGAACCTTAGAACTATCGCTAGGGAGTACATAGCTCACATGAAGGAAATTCAACGTTCAATATTAAAGGGGTTAAAAAATAACGTGCGTGCAGATGGGACACAAACCCCTCTTTGTCCATATGGATAGAGAAAACTTTGATCAAATTTTCTTAATAGCTTAGGTACGTTTTAGATTGTAATATGAGACAGTACGATAAAAGATAGAATACTTGCCGCATGTCTCTGAACAAATAGTCCACATGCTATCTCGCAATAATTTTACTTACGAAACGGTTGAATAATAATAAAATCCACTGAATTCATTGAAACTGTCTAAGACTAATAATGTGCACATGGTGTCTTTATTGCCAGCAATTAGTAATTTCTAACGACCTGCGCCATGCTGCTCCGTATGCCTAGAAGTAGGCCTTCGTCGCTATCAAAATAAACGACATCCATTATTAACACAGACACAATCTACTTTGCAAAACAAACCAGACTACATCTTTTATCATGAAGAACAATCTACTATTTCGACTATATAAGCGATTTAATCAAAATACCTAATACTTATTGTGATAGATATAGATATTTCTTTGTAATAAATTTACTATCTA
>NW_020439750.1:0-827 GCF_000699045.2 Agrilus planipennis
AATCACTATTTTTTTATGTACGCTTTAATGTATTTGATGGCTGTCGTAGCATTGTGGATTCATTTTAACCGTCTAAACACCTCACCACTACGGAAACGAACTGCTGAGTGATACAACGTATCGAAGATGCGTGAAGTCATATAGGTACGTTTTTCTCGGCTGTTTGAACTAGTCGACTGGCCACTGCGATATCTTATTGATGCCATTCAATTGAATATTTACCTATAGGACCTTTCTTTGATAGTGTTACTTTACCATTTTCGGCGGTTATTGACTTGCAGGATATAAAACTCACTTATTTATTACCGGTCCTATTTCTAATCATAAGCGCAAACTTGAAACGTGGAACATTATTGATTCGCACAGTTAATCGTAAGGTGATTTGTCAACATTGCCGTTTACTACCTTCCGCAATTAAATGTGCGCCTACAAATTTGCAATCGCCTTCTAAATTGCTCTATTATATTTATCGGCTTGTCAAAGCTTTGTTGTGATGTTAATGTAATTGGTAAGTAAACTGAAATACAACTGTAATAACTTTTCAAATTATTTTCTTTTCATGTTTAAGACAAATTGTAGACACCTACATATATACCTGAAATAAAAAATTAATATTTTCAGAAACAAAGAAAAAAAATACCTGCTGTCTATATGTATCTATTAAAAATATTAGATTAATAAATTACTAAATATTCTCAAAATAAAAAATTCAAGTTGTATTTGGGATAACTATATAATACTTTATAAACTAATAAATTGATATTACCTACAGATGTACAAATAGAAAGACAATTGCATTAATGCATTAATTTTTGAATTAATTTATT
>NW_020439750.1:2573-3601 GCF_000699045.2 Agrilus planipennis
GTTATTTAAGAAAATAGATGAAAATTGACTGTTCCCACCTCATTATTTCCGACACTACTGAACCTAAAATTTTGGATTTAGAAAATAGTTCTTTACTTATTAATTATATACTATTATAATTTGTCTAAAGATAATGCTTGTTAGTTATTATGTAATTTTTGTTTGCACAAATAAAAGGTGCTGTTAACGTGCTTCCTGTGCTTTAAGTCATTAAAAAAAATGCATGTAAATGTATATTTTACTGCATATTTTGATGATTTTTGAAGGATATTTACATGCATATATTTGCATACAATCCGAACATTAGTTATTAAGCTATCCTTTTATTAAATTTCTATATTTTTATCGAATTAATACATTACGCTGCCATCTGCCATTACTACCAAATGTACCTACTACGTACGTAATATCAGCGTACAGAGACCATAATATCTGTGTTCGCTTTTATCTGTTAATAAAATTGTAGTAGATAATTAATTATGGCTAGATGGCAGGATGAATAATATAATTACTCAGCAGCTACTTTCAGATCGTATTGATTTGCCAACTATATTGCATCGGAAACAGAGTAAATCAAAAGCTGAAATTGAAAAATGAATTAATCGAAATTGTAATCAAGAGTCAAACTAATTTTACATTTACATTTACTAAAAGTACAATCTTTTATATACTCAATAATACGATAACACGATAATTTAAAGTAACAGAAAGTCCGGATTTTACTCCGTCAGGCCATGAGTAAATACATTAGATACCAAAGCGAAGCTGGTGCCGTCAAATTCCTTTTTTTCTCTAAATTGACTTGTAATTAAAGTTTGATGGCTTAAAAAATTGCCCTTTAACTGCCCTTTTTGATATTAATTGCCCCATTTCTACCTTTTAGCAATAAAAGTTATTAATTGTTTAAATATTTTGATATAAAAATGTCGTTTAAATAAAAAAAAAAGATTTTTGATAATCAAAATATTTTTATTAAGCAAATACTTTTCAATTTTATCGACGCGCGAATCTTCTTTTTTTTTTTTATT
>NW_020439750.1:5609-8863 GCF_000699045.2 Agrilus planipennis
GGTCATCAGTCCTAAGACTGGTTGGACACGTACCTCCACTCTTTCCTATCCTGAGCTAAACTTCGCATTTCTCTAAAACTAGAACAGCCCACATCCTTAACTATTTGCGAAGAGTAATCTAATCTAGGCCTACCTCTACCCCTCCTGTTTCTGCCTCTAATATGTCTCTGACTAGACCTTCATGCCTGAGAAGGTATCAATATCAAACAAAAATTACACATTACTGTTTCTGTAGAAAAAACAGTTGGGAGAAAGTTATTTTATTAAATAGGGATGTTATTCTAAGTTTACGTGGTTTAAAGACAAATGATTATTTGGTAGTTAGGTTAGGTTAGACACTGTTCTTTATATTATACTTTTGAGTAAAATTCTTTTTTTTTTGACAATTTGTTTTTATAAAAGTAAATGTTTGGAATAGTATGTCAATGAATGAAGATGTTGTTAATGTCAATAAAGGGCGGCAAACATTATTTTTGCCTGAAACTGCTAAATGGTTTCTGCACAAATATCCCGAATGTGTGTCGATCGGGTGCAAATGTCACACTATTTTCCTTTGATTCGGCATAAAAGACCAACTCCGAGCGGAAAACGGCGAATAAGTACCGAACTTTCGTGACGAGCAATCCATTATCAGGAATTGGGGAAATAGGTGCTCGGAAATGTGTGGATGAGGCTTAAGTGATGCCTTAATTTTGTTGATGATTGTTCGTCCGCGCTGACTTTTCCTCTTCTTCTTCTTTAATACTTCATTTCTATCTCAATAAAAAATAACGAAATGAAAACGCCTTCATTATCGTTAAACTCAGATTCAACGATATTAACATCGGACAAGCAACGTATTGAGACGCAACTGGCCCCAGAAAAGCCGTAATACTGCGAAACATGATAATTCTACAAATAGAATTAAGAAAATCTGGCGCAAGGGGAATCATAATTATTGTTTAAAGTCGAACCCCAATACTGAGGGTCTAAATCATTTCCCAGCCAACTCTAAACCTGGTAATATACCCTAAATTAAACAAAAATGTTGTGACATCAATTTATTTTGGATTTAGAAAAGTAGGATTGGTATGTTCCAAACATTTTGATTCTTGCTGGGGACAGTCGTGTCCGAGGATCTAACTTTGAATCTAAATTCAACGGTGATGAAATATGGAAGAAGTCAGCCTTCTAACTGAAAGGTGGTGTAAAAGCGTATGCACTGTAATGCAGCAGTTTTCTCAGCCCTAATATTTCTTGAAAACTACTGGTTCTACATAAATTTTTTATCTGAGCTTTTTTGTACAAATTTATCTCAAAATGCAATTTTTTATGATAATTAAAAGTAACGTAGACCCGACCTTTTACGAGATATTCGAGAAAATCAGTTTTTCGTGAACTGCTGTAACATTTGTAGCCGTCCATTTCGCTTTATGAACTTTTGATGAATTATTTACGATGTCAAAATAAAAATAATCCCGCTATCAATTTTTCGCTTGAACTCTCTCTGAGATTTATGTGTAACGTAACTGCGCTGTAGGTACTAGCCCGATAGATACACAAATCAGGCGTAAGTGTGGTTAGGTTTTGGTGGAGAAGCTCGTTGAAAAGGTTTAAGTTCGCTGGCATGTTTTATACTTCAATGAGTCTGAAGTTTTAATTTTCCCAAGAAGCCTAACACCTAACGGAATGAAGAGCCCCTAAGAACATTGTAGTGTTGTTGAGTATTTTCAAAATTGAAATTTAATGCTACTCAAATATAAAGAGAAAATAATTAGACGTGACATCTAAAAGCAAAAATAGAAACAGGTTAAATAGAAGTATTTCATATAAATCGGATCTCTGCCTTTAATTACAGAAACGCGCATTGTTAGTACTTACAGTCTCAGATGTATAGGTCGTTGACCTACCTATTGGGCCAAATTGCCTTTCGCCTCCTTTTATAATCATTACAGCGTACTAGTATATAACGAGGGAGGTTTTTCTTTTTCAAAACTCCATCCACTCTGTAATGGAGTTCGTTAGCTTCAGTGCAATAACCTCGTCGTTTTGTCTACAATTACAAAGAGAGCAGCATTATTGCGACGTTACCTGGCAACTGCGTTGATCTGTTTCCGTTTCTAGTACAATTTGTAGACTACTCTAAAGATGCGCATTGTCATTATGGATAAAACATTATTACGTAGACGTCAAAGCGACACGATTTTAGCTCTTGAGCTATAAGCGTTCGTTAAACAATGGCCAAAGACAATTAAAACCAACTTTGACTCGAAATACTATGCGGCATGCTACTTTCTATGAGTAATAGTAAAGTTAAGTGTAATAGCAAAATCACACTAAAACTAAACCAAACTGGAGGTAGCATGTACCTTACGAGAATTTTCCGACCTGACGAGCCGTGGTTTAATGGAACTTTGAATATTTAGTTTCGGTAGCGTTCCTTCAAGTCGCAGTTATCGACCTCTCCATAAATATCCGGCGTAGATCCGGACTAAACATTTGGAGATTTTCAAAATTCTATCAGACTCCTCGGCCCGAAAAATTCTCGTCAGATACAAATACATACGTATTATATGTAGTAGGTGTCTAATTTATATATTAGAAATGGGAAATTATCTAGGTATCAACTTTGGTAAATAATTTTTCATCAATCATAATAAAGAAGGAAATAAGAAAAAAATGTTTCTTTGAAAATAATAATATGAAAATGTTCATTAAAAATACTATTGTAACTTCTTTTTAATGACGTCAGAAGTTTATTTGTGATTATCTGCGAATAAACTTAAATGAATGCTTAATTAATAATTACATACAGACAACATACCGACTATAATAATGTCGGTATGTACAATGTACATACTGTTAATGTTTTTCCCATTTTATCATAGTTTAGGCTTCATTATATCATAACAAGTGGATAATTAATTATAGGATGGGCATACAGTTACCTATTTCTATTACCCCAGCCAGATGTGAATACCTAGATACAAACTTTTCATCCAATTAACTCCATTAAAGCATCTTCCTACATTATTCAATGTAATGTTTCGGAAAACCTTTATTACATTACCTGTTCATCTGTTGTATGCTACTTTTTGTTTGAGTTAGAATACTTTAATTACTTCACTTTGATCAGTAATTTGTCAAAGCTATACAATTTGTAGCTTGATACTAAAATTGCCATTGATACCGTGAAACCAGAAAAACAAAAAAAGTTTACAGTGACATTGACCAATTATGCACATGACAATTGGAATCCGTCAAATGGGCATACA